>NC_090246.1:33604635-33728651 GCF_037325665.1 Littorina saxatilis
GGCCTCGCGTGGAAAGAATGTACCGGTGTAGGATCCGGTCCGGTCCCCCCTCTGAAGTAGTCCCCCGGGGGACCAATTCGTGGCAAAAACTGCTCTATAATGGTCCCCCCTTGGACATCCAGCCTCGTTTTTCTTAGGCATTCAAGCCATTTTCAATCTATATCTTCGTCCGGTATTATGTAGTGCACAGACAGCAATCTCTTTGTTTGACTATATTTTGCAGAAAATAAAATAGATCTGATTTATAATGCCGTTCAAAAGAAAAATCACATGAAATAAAATGAATAATAAATAAATACTGATAAGAAGAAATGAAAGCAGTCTCTGATTCTTTCCTTTCTTTTCTCTGAAATTGCTGGTAACATTACTAACATTGTAACAAGAAAAACGAGTCTGGATGTCTAAGGGGGGGCCATTATAGAGCAGTTTTTGCCACGAATTGGTCCCCCGGGGGACTACTTCAGAGGGGGCACCGGACCGGAACCTACACCGGAACCACTGTGTTCCCGCCTATCAGCCTGTGTCTCAACCTTTGATCAGCATAAACAAACCCGATACTACTGACCCAAGGAGTGGGAAGCACGAAACCGTGACCAGCTGGGTGCGACCCAAGAATATTTCGAACAAATCTCAGTTTCAACCAACCAATCCAACCCAGCGCTTGGTCCCCACCAATTTGGGTACTTTCTCTCGGGGACACCGCCCCAGGACTCGAGGACTGGTGGACTGACCGAAAAAGGTTGAAGCAACATGTACGATTGTGTGTGTGTGTGTGTGTGTGTCACAGTGTGTGTGGTATAATACATTTCCCCGCGAACGACTTGTTCAGAATTGCTGCTATCATCTGATAAGAGAGTCTGAAACCTGAGTGGTAAAACGATGAAAGGGTAGCGCTTACAGGGTATTTAAACGAGTGTTTACGTTACTATTGTCCGCCTGTTTCACGCCCTGTCCAACTTGATATCTTCGGTCAAATCAGTACAGGAGACCACCGAGCAAGGATCAGGTATAGTTCTCGTTCGCATAGCGTCACGCAGTCCACGACCAAAAACAGCGCTGAACTCATCGACACACAAACACACACGCTCACAAACGCTGAGACAAATAACAAGATTAAGATTTTTTTTTAATACAAAAAATGCTTAAAACAATACCGAGATGGAAAAATATAATAATTAAATGCCGCCCACACACCATATTGTTGTGCAAGAATGTATCATGATCATCTGCAAACCAATTAGATATTTTTTCATAACGGGTAAATAACATTTTCTAAATTGCATTGCCGATCAATACTCTCGTGAAAGACGGTCAGGTCTGAAGAGGATTAAACCAACGAATACAAAACACGCCATCTACAACAATAACAACAACATTAAGAACAACAACAACAAAACAAAAACAAAACCGCAACACACACACACACGTGACACACACACAAACACACACACACGTGACACATACACAAACACACACACACACGTGACACACACAGACACACACACACACTTCTCCACCCACCCTGCACCCCCCCCCCACACACACACACAAATAAAATAAAACTTCACTCACCTGGATCACAGTAGCACTCCAAACATGATCGACGAAAGTCACAACCACCACTCACTTTTCTCCACCCCAATACCACACTGCACTCGGCACATCGAGTGGACAAAACTATAGAAAGAGTCAAGTCACCACCTCTCTCCAAAAAGCAGTAGCCAGTGAACCGACTGAGCCACCGCTCAAAAAAAGAAGAGCCGAAGAGAGAAGAAGACGATGAGACAAAATCGCTGATTCTTGTAAAGAACAGCTAGAAAGCCAGCAAGCTAGCGTAGAATATCTTTGCCAGCGTTCTGTGACGGAACAGAACTGAGGCGAGAGTTGGGAACACTCTGTTGCCGCTACCGGTATGGTTCGTGGTCTGTTCTCTCTCTCTCTCCTTTTTCCGTGACCACTTTCGGCGTAACTGCGGAACGAACCGCAGTCGGTGGTGGTAGTGGCGACACGACGGCCTAAAGAGCGGGAATTAGCAAAGGAAGGTTTGGGGTGGGGCACACGTGTAGGGAGGGGGGGGGGGGGGAGAGGAGAGGAAGCTGCTGAAAACAGAAGGTGATGGGAGAATAGGGACGAGTCACACACTGTCATTTTGGTGAGGTGGGTAGGGGGGGGGGGGTGGGGGAGCAGGGCCTGAGGGGGGGAGTTGGGTGTATAGACCTTGTCATGTCTTACAGAGAAGACAGAGATTCACACGAAAGTATTCCTCCACAACTTCGGCTTTTTTTTAATTTTAATATTCATTAATCCCCGCTTCCGAGCAACATTAATGAAAACGAATAACATAAAAACGGGATGCACATACAGATCAAAACAAGACAATACATGCCGCTTTATACATTAAAGAACGGGTTCTTAGGACAACATAATAAAACAAAGTTCAGTCAGTCAGTCAGTCAGTCAGTCAAAACGTTGTTTGGGTTTTTTGTTTTTTTCAATAGCCAGTGGTCAAATCGAACAATTCAGTATGGCATATACTTGAACGAGAGAGGGAGATAGAGAGAGAGAGAGAGAGAGAGCGCGAGAGAGAGAGAGATAGAGAGAGAGAGAGGGGGGAGATAAGGACTGAGAGAGAGAGAGGGGGGAGAAAGAGGGAGAGAGAGAAAGAGAGAGGGGGAGCGGGAGAGAGAGAGAGAGGGAGAGAGAGAGAGAGAGAGACAGGGAGAAAGAGAGAGAGGGAGGGAGAGAGAGAGAGAGAGGGGGACTGAGCGGGAGAGAGAGAGGGAGAGAGAGAGAGAGAGAGAGAGAGAGAGAAGGAGAAGAGAGAGAGGGAGGGAGAGAGAGAAAGAGAGAGAGAAGGGGGACAGAGAGAGAGAGAGAAAGAGAGAGGGGGAGACAGAGAGATGGAAACAGAGAGAGGGAGATAGATAGAGAGAGAGGGAGAGAGAGAGACAGAGAGGGGAGAGAGAGACAGACAGAGAGAGACAGACAGTCAGACAGACAGACAGAGAGTTGCACGCGCGCGCACGCAGACACGTACACACACACACACACACACACACACACACACATACACACACACATACACACACACACACATACCCCACACACACACACACACACACACACATACCCCCCCCCCCACACACACACACACAGACACACAGTGGACAGGATAATCGACCGGATACTGACATAGGAACGGAAATGACACAGGAAATGGACGATGGCTAGGCAAGCAGAAAAATCAAACTTAAAAACATGTCCATGGGAGGATGTTGTTAAAAAAGATCGTGCGTGCCGAAAGAAGCTCACATTATGAACGGCTCATATAACAAGCCAAGAGATCACACAAAATTGTATGTATTATGCATTTCAATTCAGCAAAACAGAAAAATGGGATAACATTCTGAAAAACGAGAGACCGATATAAAAACAAATCAATACGAACAGCGGAAGAATAGAGCTGTATATTGAGAGGGTTAAAACACCAAACAACAAGTCGCGTGAAGCGATATACAAACATTTAGTCAAGATCAACACCACAAACAAGTCATTGCCGAAACTACATTCAGATAGTCTCGGCTAACCGTACCGAAGACCGAGACGGGTCACGCTCGCCTCCACGAAGCACGCTTCCGTAGTACTTAATGAACCTATTTTCTTTCATTCTGAGCACATTCTCAGAGTAAACATGACATATCTATATATTTTTGAATTCAGGAGAAGATGAGGAATACAATGCAATCATTTCTTTAAATCTGTTTTTGAAAATTCGATTTTAATGACAACTTTAATGAGCAAACTCATTTATTAATTTGTAAGCCTCCAAGCTGTAATGCAATACCCAAGTCCGGACTTTGTCGAAGATTGCTTGACCAAAATTTCAACGAAATTGGATGGAAAATGAGAGCGTGACAGTGCCGCCTCAACTTTCACAAAAAGCCGGATATGACGTCATCAAAGACATTTATCAAACAAATGAAAAAAACGTCTGGGGATATTATACTCAGGAATTCTCATGTTGAGTTTCAGGAAGATCGGTGTAGTAGTTTTCTCAGAACCGATCTATACACACACACATACAGACATACACCACGACCCTCGTCTCGATTCCCCGTCTCTATGTTAAAACATTTAGTCATAACTTGACTAAATGTAAAAACAGATCGTCTGCCTTATTCACGTATAAGGGATTGTGTAAGCCACTAAAGATCTGCCAAGGCTTTTACATGGGATAAGAGCACCCTTCAACTAGAACACATATCAACAATTAAGAGCGTAGATTCTTCTAGCACAAAGCGAGAATTTGCGTACTTCATTGATATTATAAAGCGAAACAAGTTACAAAAAAAAAAAATTCTCAAAATATCTCACTCCAGAAAAAATACCGACTGCAGGGTTTCGGTGTGTGTCCAAGTGGAAGAATTATCTTGCCTTATTTAAAAAGCCTTGACGGATCTACGGTGAAGAAAGGCACCTTTAACTAGCTAGAATCCCATGAGAACATTGAGTCGATGTCTGTAAGCCGACACAAAAAGAACGCTGTCATGCACGCAAAGACTGCATGATTTAAAGGTATATTCTTTCCCGTGCAAGTGATGATGTTCGATCAACACTACATAATTATAATTCCAGTTGTTGTTGTTGTTTTTTGCACTGGATCGTATATTCTTCAACTTGCCTATGCCGCGCGCTATGAATCTACCGGGAGACTGCAAATGACAGTTTTGCTTATGGAAGATTATCTAACCTCTAGCCTATTAAAATGACGGTTTTCCACTTTAACTAATCTGAATTGACCATTACTCTGTACTCCTCTACACAAGTTTTCCCAATCCCCGCCTCCATCAATCTCCCTGGGCCCTCCCAGTCCCATGATGCGTGTGGGGTCGAAACCTTTCAAGGACTATCGGACCACGAGTCTGACAGCAGTTTGCTAAAGAGTGTAATCTTGGGATATGGAGGAATGTTGCATCTCATTTCAGGGGAGAAAATTGCCGTCTTGCACCATAACCTTGGTCTTTACTACTGTGATTATTTGCTCTGATAATAACATTTTGCTGAACTCTTACCATTTCGGCAGCTCAGAGGTTCTCATTGCCGAAGACCCCCAAATACCATGCAGAGTCGAAACCTTCTCCTGTACCACCCATGACTCTAGTGGGGGACTGCCAATGACTGTCATTGTGGAATCTGGAAGATTAAGACTACACGATCCGCGGCATGTGAAAAGCAGAAGGACTGGCCAGAAAACGAACTCGTAAATGGTGCTTTCTACGAAGCTGGTTCCCTTTGGGGGTCTCTCTGTTTCATGCTCATTTTCAATTTTAAAATAAAACTGATGTATGCAATGTTGGTTGTCATTTAAGCTCAGATGTATATGCTACGCAACCTGAGTAACACGGATGGGGGGGGGGTATGTGGGAGTGGTGGTGTCGTTCTAACCCTGTCACAGACCATACCGTCTAAGATTATAACAGCTAGGGTACTGATAAAGACTATTGTTTGGGATATGGAAGACTGTCCAACCCACTGCATGTGGTACACACATTACTTGCCCCCAAAAGTGCCCCGTAAATATCACTACAAGCTCCCTCTTCCTGTTATTTTCTGCTTTTCCTCATCATACCGGTCCTCGTTATATAATGTCCTCTTCTATGGCGGAGTTGCATGCGTCAGGGACCTTATCAATTCCAATGGGTAAGTACGACCTGTAGAAAATGGCTAGCTAAATATGCTTTCCGTAAGAAGCATGTATGCATGGATGGATACTAGTTGCAGCAACAACTACTAATACTAATTAAAGGTGCCTGAGGTTAGGGGCATTTTACAACCAAGAAAACAAGTCACTTGTGGAGATGATGATGACGAAGCAGTGTGCACTTTTCATCGACTGTTGGACTACAAATATAAGAGAAGACTGCAAATAACTGTTGCTCTGGGGTGTAGAATGAGTGTTCCATCTCATTTCAAGTCAAGCCGCGGCCTTGCATCAAAACTTGGGTCCCGTGAGCATGTCCTCTAACTGCAAAGTTCTACCACAAGTAAAACCATTTTATGTACCAAGTACGAACAAATAGCATCAAAGGTCAAAACTTTCGCTAGCGACCAAATAGTGCAGTACTAATCTAAAAGAAAACTACAGAGGACTGTTATTTCGGAATATGGAAGACTGTTCAGTCTTCGGCGCGTGGTAAACACAAAATGTTTGTCCCAAAATTGCCCCGTAAATATCACTGCACGCTCTCTTCTCTGTCATTCTCTCCCGATCTTCTCATAACCATACCGGTCCTCGTTATATCGTTATATATTGTCCTCTTTATGGCAGAGTGAGGTTGACGACCTGATCAATCGAGTGCTTAGTTACGGTATCTGCAGATAATGGCAAGATAAATTAATGGTCATAGACAGACGGTCATTTCATCCTCGGGAAAACTGCGGTCTTGCACCATATCATGAAGTGTCATTACTTTGGTCATACAGATTTATTAACAGCACCGCCTTACACCATTACGGCAGAGGTTTTGCCAAATACCACCGCATACCATGTAGGTTCAAAGCCATCACTAGAATTAGACCATGAATCTAGTAGAAGACTATAATTAATGACTGTTGTTTTGTGCAACCCGCGGCACGTGATACATAAACTTACCGGCCGAAAAACGTGCCCCGTAAATATCACTGCACGCTCTCTTTTCCTGTCATTCTCTGCCTCTCCTCTCATAATCATAACAGTCCTCGTTATATATGGTCCTCTTTATAGCAGTGTGGGGTCGGCGACCTAATCGAGTCGACTGATTACGTACGGTACCTGCATATAATGGCTAGTTAAATTAACGATTGAAGAGTGATGTATCTTATTTCAGGGAAAACTGCGGTCTTGCATCATAAATGAAGTTTAATTACTGTGATCAAACAGTTTTACAGCACGGCCTTTTATATGCATAGAGGAAGTGGTCAGCAGTATCAAGTCACGTGACTGCTGAGAACTAAAGGGAACTAACTTCAATCCGATTTCTGATGATTACTATTTCAGCAGAGGTTTTGCCAACAACCACCGATCCCCATTAATTTGAGGTCAAAACCTTCTCTAGAATTAGATTATGGAGAAGACTGCTAATAACACTGCTATTTTGGGATATAGGAGACTGTCCAACCCGCGGCACGTGACAGCTGATTGCAATCTTGATCGTCCAGCGCTGACGCCATTCATTCGGGTGGTCAGTACCGGTAAATGGTTGCATTGGACTGGCTGAGTATATTGGCGATAGACGTATGGGTAAGACTGGACCAGAATAGACTAGGCTAGACCAAACGAGACTGGATAGGTATGGATATGGTTGGATAGGTTGAATGGGTGGATGGATGGAGGGATGAAGTCGGGGTAACATCCGGGAACGTGCCCATAATGGTCGTACCGAGAGGACGTAAAACAACATGTATTATTGGAAGCCGCGCGGGGTGAAGAGAGGGAGGGATGGGCAAAACGCTGGCTGGATGGATGTTCCCCATTTTGTTCTCCATCTTTGAAATGAATGACTGCAATTTGAGAGAGTGAATGCAGGACCCCCACAGATAAACTAAACAAGTGTATTGCGCAGAGGGTGACTCTGTTTGCAACTGCACCGCAAAATCCTGGAGTGTTACGTTTTAATCGAGACAAACCATTGTTGACCAGACTGCCCTGCCATGATGCTCCCATGGTCTACGTGATAGCTGCACGATAGCTTTATGGCGTCATGGATACCACTCTTGGGACGAAAAATGAGGATTGCTTCTAACGAACCACCGCCGATCTGTCTGCTAGGAGTAGCAATGTGATCGAGAAACGCTTCCCCAGGGTGACTGGAACCGGTTACTGATAGCGGCAGAATAGTTTTACAGGGCTCAAGGACTCATTGTCTAGGCAACATCACAATTAGAATCTCTCCCAGTACATACTGGAGGACCGACTGATCTCACAGGGAGTGTTATGTGCCTTTTGGGTATGAACGCATACTTGCCCCAAAAGGGATAATTACAAGAATGATTTTTTGTAAATATCGCTGGTACTGAAATACTTTTGCTGAGTTGCCGACAGTATCCTGGACGATAAAAATTAAGGCTTTTGGCGTGAAAACTGAAGCCACCCATAGGAATAAGACAAAAGTATAACACACAAGAACACAGACAGACAGACAGACAGACAGACAGAAAGACACGCACGCACGCACGCACGCTCGCTCGCATGCACGCTCGCAAGCACGCATGCACACGCGCGCACGCATGCACGAACGCACGCACGCACGCACACA
This sequence comes from Littorina saxatilis, assembly GCF_037325665.1. Taxonomy (NCBI): domain Eukaryota; kingdom Metazoa; phylum Mollusca; class Gastropoda; order Littorinimorpha; family Littorinidae; genus Littorina; species Littorina saxatilis. The sequence goes on from NC_090246.1 coordinate 33,612,930, forward strand.
CACACACGCATGCACGCACGCACGCAGTCACTCACTCACACACACACACACACACACACACACACACACACACACACACACACACACACACACACACGCAAGGAGGAGACGAAGAAGGGAGAAGAAAGAACAGCAAGAGGAGGGGAAAGGGAAGATCAACAAGTCGCGTAAGGCGAAAATACAACATTTAGTCAAGCTCAGTCGAACTCACAGAATGAAACTGAACGCATTGCATTTTTTCCGCAAGACCGTACACTCGAAGCATCGTCTGTCCACCGCTCGTGGCAAAGGCAGTGAAATTAACAATCCAGAAAAGCGCGGTAGCGGTTGCGCTGAGGAGGATAGCACGCTTTTCTATATCTCTATTCTTTTTAACTCTCTGAACGTGTTTTTAATCCAAACATATCATATCTATATGTTTTTGGAATCAGGAACCGACAAGGAATAAGATGAAATTGTTTTTAAATCGATTTCGGAAATTTAATTTTAATCATAATTTTTATATTTAATTTTCAGAGCTTGTTTTTAATCCGAATATAACATATTTATATGTTTTTGGAATCAGAAAATGATGAAGAATACGATAAACGTATTTTTGGATCGTTTTATAAAAAAATAATTTTAATTACAATTTTCAGATTTTTAATGACCAAAGTCATTAATTAATTTTTAAGCCACCAAGCTGAAATGCAATACCAAAGTCCGGCCTTTGTTGAAGACTGCTTGGCCAAAATTTCAATCAATTTTATTGAAAAATGAGGGTGTGACAGTGCCGCCTCAACTTTTACAAAATGCCGGATATGACGTCATCAAAGACATTTATCGAAAAAAAATAACAAAATAAACGTCTGGGGATATCATACCAGGAACTCTCATGAAAAATTTCATAAATATCGGTCCAGTAGTTTACACTGAATCGCTCTACACACACAAACAGACACACATACACACATACACCACGACTCTCGTTTCGATTCCCCCTCTATGTTAAAACATTTAGTCAAAACTTGACTAAATGTAAAAAGAGGGAAGACTGCCGCCTCCTGATGATCAGAATGTTCGGCAAGACACCAAGGGCCTGTGCTTGAAAACGATGGCAGCGACCACTACTGCAGAAGCTGTTGGATCGAGAAACGCTCCCCCAGCGTGAATGGGACGCTTGAGACTTACGACGTTGAGACATGAGACCTACTAGCCTACTAAAGGTACTCCGATGAGAGGAGACAATTAAAATGACCACGATATGATGGGACCACTGCTAGAACTGGCAGAATAGTTGTATATGTACTACCTGCGTGTGATTATAAACCAAGCCCCCTACCCGTTACTCCCTTAAGTCTCGCTGTATGCATCAAGAAAGTTGGTCATCTTATCCTGGCATGTCAAGAAAGAACGTGCAGATCGCGTTGTGAGGCTCTCCAAAGAGCATCAAGCACTCGATGCTGACACTGACATACTAGGCTTATACAATCCGACACTAAAAGACTGAACTTCCTTCTATGGAAGTCGCCACTGATAGATCTAGCACCATGTCGTTAGCTTTTTCGGCATGAAAACATTTTCATTCAAAACCTAATCTTGGACAACATATCTGCCAAGGGGACCCCAAATGTGACTCCTTTCCGCCGGGCAGGGATGTAGCTCAGTCGGTAGCGCGCTGGATTTGTATCCAGTTGGCCGCTGTCAGCGTGAGTTCGTCCCCACGTTCGGCGAGAGATTTATTTCTCAGAGTCAACTTTGTGTGCAGACTCTCCTCGGTGTCCGAACACCCCCGTGTGTACACGCAAGCACAAGACCAAGTGCGCACGGAAAAGATCCTGTAATCCATTTCAGAGTTCGGTGGGTTATAGAAACACGAAAATACCCAGCATGCTTCCTCCGAAAGCGGCGTATGGCTGCCTAAATGGCGGGGTAAAAACGGTCATACACGTAAAAGCCGTGAGAGTTTCAGCCCATGAACGAACAAACAAACAAACAAACAAACTCCTTTCCGCCGTGGTATCAATCTCCTACTGTAAAGATAGTGGCAGAAATAGTCCCGTAGCGTCAGGCAAGGCCGAGGTGCACGAACCGAAATTTGTTGCCACCCAAACGGGAGAGAAGAAAACCGCGGGTTCTGATTCGCATTTTTTATATTTTTATGTTTTTAATGTTTTCATTAGCAATACTTTATTGTCCCATTGCTGGAAAATTCGGGTCGCTTCAGTCTTCTCAACGGAAAGCTATAGCGCAGCATCAACAAGAGTCGAGCTGCGTAGGTGTGTGCGTGTTAAAGTGTAATCAACCACCGGCACTTCGGGCAGAACGTGACCGAGGTCTTTTGCATACCACAGCGGTGACACGGGTCCGTGGGGCATGGATTCCGTATCTGTGTCTGAACAGAAAGTTGACCGATGTCGTCCCGACCTGGATTCGAACCTATGACCCGAGGATCGCAAGTCCAGTGCTGCACCAACTGACCTACCTACAGGTAGTTGCAGAAACAGTCCAGTAGTGTTACGACTGCGGACTGCGCTGTAACGGAAGAGACCTACGGCGTAGGCAGACTATCATGCGTAAGTTGCAAATGGTGATTAAACGAGCACCGCCGACCTCTCTGCTACTGTGAACTAAGGGAGATCAGTTTTCTGTGGTATAAATCCACTACTGGAGATAGTTGCAAGAATAGTCCCAAAGCGTCAAACTTCACAAAAACTTGAAGTGGTGGAAGAATGTTGAAAAGTCCAACAGCACCAGCATACATAGTACTGTAATATGTCACTGACACATGAGGCAAATAGTGATTAAGCAGGGACCGCCGACCTGTCTGCTACGGTGACCTAAGGGAGGTTTTCCGTGGTATCAATCGCCTTCAGATAGTGGCAAAAATAGTCCCATAGTGTGAGACCAAGGGAAAAGGACTACTCTGCTCGGTTAGTAGTCGTACAGCGTGAGACTATACGGATCGACTACCATTTCTTGTACTGTGAGGCAAATGGTGATTAAGCAGGGACCGCCGACCTGTCTGCTACGGTGACCTAAGGCCTGGCGCTCACCTATGTAACTTCAGCAGGACAGACGACGCACTGCATATTATCCCAGCCCGCTAGCTACACGTTGTGTGAAAGAAAAACAGGCCAAGTACTCGTCATAATCCCTATCGCAGCATCAATGATATGCAGTGCGTCGTCTGTGCCGCTGAAACTGCGCAGGTATATTCTCCCCTTAAGCAAGATTTTCCGTGGTATCAATCGTCGCCTTCAGATGGTGGCAAAAATAGTCCCATAGTGTCAGGCCAAGGACCAAGGACCGCTCTGCTCGGTTAATAGTCCTACAGCGTGAGACTACTACGGACTAGCATGCGTTGTACTGTGAGGCAAATGGTGATTAAGCAGGGACCGCCGACCTGTCTGCTACGGTGACCTAAGGGAGATTTTCCGTGGTATCAATCGCATTTAGATAGTGGCAAAAATGGTCCCATAGTGTGAGACCAAGGTAAAAGGACCGCTCTGCTCGGTTAATAGTCCTACAGCGTGAGACTACTACGGACTAGCATGCGTTGTACTGTGAGGCAAATGGTGATTAAGCAGGGACCGCCGACCTGTCTGCTACGGTGAACTAAGGGAGATTTTCATTGCGATCGTGTCTCCCCAGGAGACCTGCGTTTCCCGCCGAACTCCGATTACCCCTTCATCCGAATGCAGATGCACTGTCAACCCTGCTCGTCGTCTGGAATGTGCGCGACCAACAAGAAAGAAACTTTTTGAGTTGCTGGATTTTGGTTCTAGGTCAGCAGTGGTGAGAAGGAATTAAGAGAGGAAGAGGAGAGTAGGAAGAGAGGTAGAGGAGAAACGGAAACGTAGAAGAGGAGGACCGATGAGGAGGAATAAAAGGAGGAGAATAGAGGAGGAGGGGGGGGTAGAAAGAGGAGGAGGGGAAGGAAAAGACGAATGAAGAATAACATGAGGATAAAAATGAGGAGAGGAGGCCAGGAGAAAAAAGTGCAGAAATAGGAAGATGGAGGGGGGGGGATAATTTGAAGAAAGAAGAACAAGGAGAGAAGGAGGAGAAGAGGCGAGCAGAAAAAGAAGTAGAGGAGGATACAGAGAAGAGAGTAAGAGAGGAAAAGACAGAACGAGGAGGAGAAGGAAGGGAAGAAAAGAGAGGGAGCGGGAGAAGAGAAGAGGTGAGAACAAAACATAAAAGGTGGAGGAGGGGAATATCAAGAAGAAGGAGGGAAAAAAGAGGATAACGATTCAGAGAAGAAGACGAGAGATGGAGAAGTGAGAACAGAAAGAGGAGAAGGAGGGAAAGGAAAAAAAGAAGGAGGAAGAAGAAGAGGAGAAGGGTGAGGAGGAGGAATAAGAGAAAGAAAAGAAAAAAAGAAGAGAACAAAGAAGAGGAGCGATATAAATGAGTTCTACGAAGCTCCATATATAGAAAATGGCACACAGACGATATGTTTGTCCCAAGAGCAAATCTTTACGGACAGTTGTAACAGGATCTTTCGGTACTCTCCAAACAAAATGTGGCGACAATGGTTACGGTTTAGGTCAATAATGACAACTGACAAATGAGGAGGAGCAGGAGAATTGGAATTGGTCTCAACAAAACCTGCAAACCAGCACGCAGACAGAAAGTAGGGTGTCGTATTTTAATCTTCGCCATGTCAAGTAGTCTCGTTACTTCAAATCACGTGATGGTCCACGTGGGAACTGGTGATGGAAAAGTGGTGTCGCATTTTCATCTGCGCCATGGCAAGTATTCTCGTATCTTTAAATCACGAAATTCCCCCAGCGGTAGTTCAGGTCAACAACAATCAGGAGAAAAGGTTTGAAGTCTGTTTTTCAGTCTGAGTCGTAGTATATATGTGTAGGCGCGCGACCTTCATCTTCATGTTGGTAAAAATCGCGAGTAGATATATGTACTATCATAATTCAGTCTAAATCTTGAGAAGTCCGAGTGTTTTTCGATGTTAAAAACAAGACAAGTGCTGATGTTGTGCTGATGATGGCTACAGGGCTTTGGCCACCAGAAAAAAAAGAAAAAAAGATGTCAGTTCATTTCGAGTTTAAGTCAACGACAACTGAGACACAAAATGTTTTTGTTCCAATTAGCTCCTGTCCTTAAATTGACAAAAACAACCACGGTTGTGCATATGCACAATTTGACGGACGCAACAGTCGCACATTGTCAAAACTTTCATAAAAAACACCTCATGTGCTCCGTGAAAGTTCCAGGGGTCATACATTTAAAATAAACTATAACTAAGATGTTGCATGCAACAGTGCCTCATTCTGCACGTTTTCCAAAAAAGATCGCACACTTTTATAAGCAGGTTAGAGTTTTGAGGACAGATTCCTTATCAGGTTTATCAAGCTGCAGGAATCCACATTTAAGTAAGCTAAAACCGTGGGATTTGGCTTGAAGATTAAAGCAGAAAATTGTTCGAAACTATTGTATGGCTTCAGGAGATTCTGACACTCTGAGATTGGTCTTTCATTTAAGCCTATCGGTCCAAGTATAATGATTTTACGGGTGTTATGGTAAATGTTAAGGGTGTATTTTCTCAGATATTTGCACAAATCTAGTATATCCCTTTGAAATGCATATCTGTGTTTTTTGTGTTGATTTGTTTTTGTGTGTGTTTTTTTGCCCCGTGACAAAGCAAGAAAATATCCTTTTCAGAGTAATCCTGGTTTCATTCATGTAAAATCTGCTGTGCCTGAAACTGTCACATTTCCGATCAGCCTAGGTTTGATTTATTCTTGAGACTTGGTTTGGTGGATGATATAGATATAGCTCCCCTGCAAACCAGTCACTTGCAAAACACGGTAGAAAAACAACCTCGCTAGGACACAGTAAGAAGCGAAAAAGTTTCCCAGAAGCAGGCTGACCGGAAGTCAAACTGGACTCTCGTACTGGACTCTCTTTTATCTGGGACTAATTCTCAACACGTGACTCTTTTCCCACAGACAGAACTAGTCGATAAGCCATCATGGTCAGACACTTCAGCCTCCGCCCCGAGACACAAAAGCTAAGTAAATGGACAAAAGCAACAGAGAAAGAGAGAGAGAGAGAGAGAGAGAGAGAGAGAGAGAGAGAGAGAGAGAGAGAGAGAGAGACAGAGAGAGACAGAGAGAGACAGAGAGAGAGAGAGAAAGACAGAGAGAGAGAGAGACAGACAGACAGAGAGAGAGAGGGGGGGGGTAGAAAGGAAGAGAGAAGAAGAGACAGACAGACATACAAACAGAAAGACAGACGTTGTATCCATCTCCCTGCACTACTAGATGTTTTGCGATTTCGAAGAAAGTCACGGAGAGTCAAAATTGTGCTGCTCTATGGAAGCCAAGGGCAGGCAACTCCCTGGTCTAAGAGAAGGAGAGCAGAAGAGAGACACAGAGAGACACAGAAAAACACCGAGTTACTGAGAAGAGAAAATCGAACAAAAATACTCTTACCTTGCCAGGTCCAATCCCATTAAGAGCGTTGCCTGCTTCGATGATCGTTAACTGCCCAGCAATGGTTTTTACTTGTCCAGTCTGCGGAAAACAAGACACCGGTGGAAGGAAAACTGAAAAGGTCAAAGGAAATTTATACGGATACCGACAAGTGAAGAGAAATTCGAATGGATACTGTCAAGATTTCAGAAAAAGCAGTGACAAGTGTGGGGGTGCTATACACAGACAGGAATCGAATTGAGTATGTTCACCCGGTAATATTGTCGGAGACATACAGAGTCAGTCACACATTGTCCGTTGTTCTTACTGTCACATATTGTAATATTGGTAGGCATGGGTACAGAGAAAGTCTATTAGAAAACTCAGGGACGTATGTGTGTGGCTAGAAACAAGGACATAAATTAGCTTTGTTTACTCGGTAATATTGCGTGAGGCACACAGTGACAGTCACATATGGGGGTCGGTATTGTTGTCAAATAATGTAATATTCGCTTATTCGATTCGCGCGTTTAAGCCAGTTATGGATGCTCCGTTCATGTTCTAAGCTGCAGTACAAATTCGGACTTTCGGCTGGAATCACTGAGTGCTTCACCACTGTAGAACAAAACGATCTTGAAGCTTGGTGAATGGTCTGCATTTGCCTAGATATATATTCCCAGGGCCCAGTATAATTTCTCGCCCCGATCATAGTTGGTTTTTAAATTCTTGCTATACTTTCAATCGCAAATGTGCTGATGTAATGTGAAACGCTGCAAAATATTGCATTGTGAGAATGACGGATCAGGCATGAACACCGTGTGAGGGCTTCAGCAGTAAGGTTCGGCACACCGTCAATGAGTCTTCTCTTGCAATCACTGGAAGCCGTTTCTACTTGCAATAGCCAGAAAAGGCAACCAGCTCAAGTTGTAGAAGACAAACTTACGTCAACACGGATAATAACGAGTGCGTCCTTGAAAGTTTCAGTTTCGGAAACGAAAGTCTGCTGGAACAAATTTAGAAGACAGAATGATGAACTATGGAATCTCCCTAGGCACGAACAAGAATCTCACGAAAGCAGGTGTGAACGAGAACTAGAAAACTCCAGAACTCTGCTTGGAGCGCATTCAGAGGAAATGTTAGCGGTCTAAATTATTCGTATTTTGCATCTAGAAATCGAGGGAGCAGGTGTTTTAACGCCCAGATGAACTGCTATTAGTGTACTTTATCGTTCGACTCGGAATCAGCAAAAATCGCTTCATCAGCCAGACACGCGATCAAGTGTCTGTATGTGTGAGGGCAGCTGGTCTCAGCTGAGACAATTATTAATTCCCTGGGATAGCTGCCTCCGGTGCGTGAGTATGGCGGCAGGTTAGAGTCAAAAGTGATAATTAATGTACCTGACGAAGCTAGTTATTAGTTGCTGTTGAATACAAAGGCAAAATAATGCTGACTTGCCCACATTTCGCCAAGATGGTGAGAATTAGGACTTTTAGCTCAAGTATGTGCGACAAGAATGATTGCCTGGAAATGTTTATTGCAAATAACCTTGAATAAAAACCTGTAATCATAACAGTAATTATCTATCGTTTTTAAACAGCATACCAGTATGTAAAATCGTTCTTATTATTGTTTCAAAACATAAGATATTCAGCTAGGTTCCCTGAACTTCTCAGTATTAACAAAGCCGAACAGTCAGTGCTATCCGGTTATGATTATTTTGGCTTTGTTTTCGGACGGCAATCAAGAACCAAAAATTACAATTGTTAAAGTTTATTCCCTTACAAGATATCCGTATGTTAAGGAACATCTTTGTAATTATCAATGAAAATAACAGAAGCGTTCATGTGGTCGTTACTATTTTGACTGTAGGTGCTACAATGCCGCCATTCACCGCAATATCGGCCTCCAGAGCGTGAGGCATCGTGAGTTATGTGTGTGTCCAGCGGTGTGATTGGGCTAACTGTCGACTGGTATTTACCCCTCATTTCACACTGTCCTGCACGCGCAGCAAACACTTGTAAAAATATTTGTTACAACCTCCATGCTACTCGGTTTGTTGTGATGGTTTAGGCCGGACAAGGGTTGGGATCGCATGAGGTGGGGGATGGGGGCGGAATTGTGGGGTTAGGTGGAGGCCGAGAGGGGAGGGAGGGGGGGCAGGTGGTAGGGGGTAAGGTGGTGGCAGACTTGAAGTTAAATGAAAGAGCTCGGTTGTGTGTGTGTGTGGGGGGGGTTATTGTGTGTGTGTGTGTGTGTGTGTGTGTGTGTGTGTGTGTGTGTGTGTGTGTGTGTGTGTGTGTGCGCGCGCGCAAGGGAATGCAAATACTGAATCAATTAATAAGAAAGATAAGCAATGGAGCACGGGAAATGTACAAGAAAGAAAGAATTAAAGACAGAAAGAAAAAAAGAAAGAAAAAAAGGAGAAAAACAAACAAACCACCAAGTAAACTATCAAACTAACAAAGACAAAAACAGAAGAAACAACATTAGAAAGAAAGAAAGAAAGAAACAAGCAAGCAAGCAAACAAACACACCTGAAGTGTCTACCTTTCACAACAACTTACTGAGGAAAATACACACTTCTTCTTCTGCTGCGTTCGTGGGCTGAAACTCCCACGCACACTCGTGTTTTGCACGAGTGGAAGTTTACGTGTATGACCGTTTTTACCCCGCCATTTAGGCAGCCATACGCCGCTTTCGGAGGAAGCATGCTGGGTATTTTCGTGTTTCTATAACCCACCGAACTCTGACATGGATTACAGGATCTTTTTCGTGCGCACTTGGTCTTGTGCTTGCGTGTACACACGGGGGTGTTCGGACACCGAGGAGAGTCTGCACACAAAGTTGACTCTAGACTCTCTCGCCGAACGTGGGGACGAACTCACGCTGACAGCGGCCAACTGGATACAAATCCAGCGCGCTACCGACTGAGCTACATGCCCGCCCAGGAAAACACACACTAACCTGCAGCATCTTCAATGATGGATTACGTCAGGTGAGTTACTGAAACGGTTCCTCCCCATTCCCTCCCTATCCCTCCCCCCATTCTTGAAGTAACAACACACCTGTGACGGTAAATAAGCACTACCTGTCAGCTAATGGTACAGAAAGAGCTAGCGAGAAATCCCCTACTCGTTATAATCCCATCATGTCAGTTGCGTCCTGTAACGTCGATCTAAAGGCTGCATTCCAGCGTGTTGATACACAGTTTCTACACAGTTACTACAATTCTGAGTGACCTGCTGCAGCACAGCTGGTCTCGGCTAAAAAAAACTTGGTCAACATAGGTGGGATAGAAAGTGTTAATTAAGACGCGCCCTTTCTCTTTCAGACTCTGCTTTCTTTGTTTGTTTGTTCATAATATTTGTACATTTTGAGACCCTCTTTCTCTTTTAAAAACAATGTTTTTAAGAACCGATTTGCTCATTAGGTTCATTCTCTTGTTAGCGGAGTTCTGCTGTACCGTGAAATTATGCCATTTGAAAAAGAATGTATCTTGACGACGGTAAATTTTGTTGTTGTTGTTTGTTCTGCTGAGAAATTTGATAATTGTCATAATTATGTGGTACCTTGCAGCAGTATATGCCACTAACGTCACAATAATCATCATCAGCATTTTCATTATCGTCATCGTTACATCATCGGCGTAGTAGCTACTCCCCTCCTCCCCCTTCTCATCAAGCTGATCATCGTCATTAACGTCATTATGATTGTTGTTGTCGTTGCCCTCCTTCGTCATCAACTACGTCGTTGCAATCGTCCTTCTTCTTCCGGTCACCTTAATCAAAGACATCCTCGTTGTCTTCATCACCTTCCCCGCTGCCTCATCATCATCATCATCATCATCATCATCATCATCATCATCATCATCATCATCATCATCATCATCATCATCATCATCATTATCTACAGTTCTCCTCCTCCTCCGCATCATTATTCACTTCCCTACCACTTCCCCATCTACGTCGTCGTCCTCGTCGTCGTCTGCCTCCTCCTCCTCATCTTGAGCGACTTAGTGGCTATACCGTGTGATCAGCAACAGAAAATAAAAGAAACAGAATAATTGATAAGCTAATCAAACATCACAGGCTGGCCCTTCTTTTCACCTTTATTTGACGTATGTGTAGCCAACGGAACTACATATTGTAAAGGAAGTTTACAGTCGAGTGAGTTCCCCTGCTACATTGCATGAAAGCGACCAGTTTCTGCTATTCACCAAAACACGCAAGAACTCAAGATCAAACGTTCCCCTCTCTCTCTCTCTCTGTCTCTCTCTCTCTCTCTGTCTCTCTCTCTCTCTTTCTTTCTCTCTCTCTCTCTCTCTCTCTCTCTCTCTCTCTCTCTCTTTCTCTCCCCCCCTCTCTCTCTTTTCCCATTCTCTCATATAAACAAAAATTAAATAAGGAACGACATCTCCTATTCTCCCTGAGAGGAAAATTGTTCTGTACTGCAGACGAAAAACGTTGCGTCTAGCAAACGGTTCAGGTTTTGTGATTTAGAACTAAGCAATGTTTACAACAACAAAAAACAAACACTTTCTCCCTGCTCGCACACACACACGCACACGCACACACACGCGCACACGCACACACACACACGCGCGCGCGCGCGCGCACACACACTCCCTCTCTCTCTCTCTCTCTCTCTCTCTCTCTCTCTCTCTCTCTCTCGTTCTCCCTCTTTCTCTCTCTCTTCCCGACCCATCTCCATCTCTTTTTCTCTTTCCCCTCAACTAGTCGCCCCCCCCCCCCCCCCACCCCAACCCACGTTCTCCCACCACCGCGCGTCATCCCCACCCAACTCCGCTAACAAAACATAATAACTCATTGTTATGACTACATATTATGTAGTCATAACCGCCAATACCAAACAAACACCAGTATACCTGCTGCCACCATCAAAAATTTGACAGGCCTGCGTTATTCAGTTGAATGTAATCAGGAATGACTGTCAGCGATTACACACAGAGGCCAGAGTGTCAATGTCCTTCAATTCACTTTCCATTTCACCCTCTTCTGCGATAAGCATCACAACAGTTGTAGTACGTCCATGCAATTTTGCTGAAACTGCGTCCGGTTGTGGGCGTTCGGCGTTTTGCGCAATCTCTTATCATCTGAACTTTAGACTTCATCGACACTTTTAATGTGAGAATGTGACGGCTGTACACAGGTATTGGGAATTTTAGATTATTCTGAGAGAAGAGTATAAAGGTAACAAAGCGAGGTGTTTCGAAAAATAGGGGTTTAAGTTCCTACGCTGTTTGACGTATTGTATAATCTAATGGCGCAGTCCTTTCCGTGTTAGCAGTTTGACTCCCCATCTCAGGTCGTATCCTTGGACCATAGACCAAATAGCCTGGACCGCCAACTCGTCACGTGACCCTTCGAGGTTACGACTCTCGACTTTCAGGGGCGCGTCGCGTCCGGTTTGAAAGGCCAGCGATTCGAAGACAGTGAAAAGAAAGCACGCTCCAATTATTTGTGACAATGAACTAGATTTTCCAAAACTCCAAACTAAACTTAACAAAACTCATCGAAAAACATGTTCCATATGCACTTTTGCTGAGTTTATTTTAGCATTTTCAGATCTTACCTCGGCAACTTCGTCCATGTTTACAATCGACACCGGATATCACGTCCCCCTGATTTCTGAAAGGCCATGTAAGCGTAGGTTCCTAAATGCGAGAGGCCGCTACCTCGTAATAGAGAGAAAGACGTGAGATAATGATCCGAAGGGTTCACGAGTAATGGACTGGGCCTTTAATCCGATGCAAAATGTTTATTTATATCTCTGGTGTTTAAACCGTGACAAAAACAAATTACACTGAGTCAATCAGACCGTCTGTCAGTTAATTTCTATAGGTAACTCACTCACTCAGTCACTGATTCATGAGCTCACTCTCTCACACTCACTCAATTCTGTAATTAAGAAACATGCTTTTTACATTTAGTCAAGTTTTGACTAAATGTTTTAACATAGAGGGGAAATCGAGACGAGGGTCGTGGTGTATGTGTGTGTGTGTGTGTGTGTATGTGTGTGTGTGTGTGTGTGTGTGTGTGTAGGTGTGTAGGTGTGTGGGTGTGTGTGTGTGTGTGTATGTGTGTGTGTGTGTGCGTGTGCGTGTGTGTGTGTAGAGCGATTCAGACTAAACTACTGGACCGATCTTTATGAAATTTGACATGAGAGTTCCTGGGTATGATATCCCCGGAAATTTTTTCTTTTTTCGATAAATGTCTTTAATGACGTCATATCCGGCTTTTTGTAAAAGTTGAGGCGGCACTGTCACACCCTCATTTTTCAATCAAATTGATTGAAATTTTGGCCAAGCAATCTTCGATGAAGGCCGGACTTTGGTATTGCATTTCAGCTTGGAGGCTTAAAAATCAATTGATGACTTTGGTCATTAAAAATCTGAAAATTGTAATTAAAATTACTTTTTTATAAAATGATCCAAAATTGCGTTCATCTTATTCTTCATCATTTTCTGATTCCAAAAACATATAAATATGTTATATTCGGATTAAAAACAAGCTCTGAAAATTAACAATATAAAAATTATGATTAAAATAAAATTTCCGAAATCGATTTAAAAACAATTTCATGTTTTTCCTTGTCGGTTCCTGATTCCAAAAACATATAGATATGATATGTTTGGATTAAAAACACGCTCAGAAAGTTAAAACAAAGAGAGGTACAGAAAAGCGTGTTATGCAGCACAGCGAAACCACTACCGCGCTAAACAGGCTCGTTAATTTCACTGCCTTTTGCACGCGCGGCGGACTACGGTCACTGTGAAAAAATGCAGTGCGTTTAGTTTCATTCTGTGAGTTCCACAGCTTGACTAAATGTAGTAATTTCGCCTTACGCGACTTGTTTATTTTTCATTCTGTATCAAATGTTTTTGTTAGCCATAGATCAGATGTGTATCCCTCTTTTGGGCGAGAATCAGATGCAGAAACAGCATATCTATGCTTATTCTTGTACCTTCGTTAAATGAAGAATTGTCATGGTCATTGTCATTGTCATTGTAAAAAATTCGCAGATTCATTCACTGCCTCACTCACGATCATATGACATGGTTAGGGTATACAGACAACCTATCCAGCTGATCCCAGGCACCATTCACTTTAAACAGCGTGTACTCACTTCCCCTCAGTGTGACATTTGGTCAGGCCATGCACCGACAATGTAGACTAATTATCTATATCCAATAATGCGAGACCAAATACTCAACCCAGCGAACACCCTTTCTCACGCTTGGGATGCAATTATTTCAGTTTTGCTGGCTGTGCGAAGTAGACTTGATGATACAGTCAAAGCTGTCCTTCGGTGCGACCACCTCTCAGTATCGGCGACCGGCCCACAGCGACCACTCAAAAGGAGCCCCGGCGATTTCTCTTTCTACATAATTCACCTTTCCATAACGACCACCTGTCCATAGCAACCCCTCTTTGTCAGTCCCTTGCTTATAGACAGGTTCAACTGTTCAAAGATCTGCGTGGAATTGCCGTATTACAGAATGTTTCAGCCAGTTTGAGTGTTTAATGGATCCCGCTGTTGTTACACCGTCTGTGTGTGTTATTGTGTGTGTGTGTGTGTGTGTGTGTGTGTGTGTGTGTGTGTTATTGTGTGTGTGTGTGTGTGTGTGTGTGTGTGTGTGTGTGTGTGTGTGTGTGTGTGCGTGTGTGCGTCCGCGGGTTTTCTCCACCCGGCCCACCCTTCCACCCCTCCACCCCTGCTGCGCCCAAGTCACTACTTACTTTCTCACCTCATTCGCAAAGCAGAAACGCCTGTTAATAATGAACCCCCATGCAAGGTGGCCGGGCTTCATACCTTTTCCCGAAACTCATCAACGTAAAATGTTTGTGAAAGTCTGAACTTTGACTGGGGAGTCAGTGCTACCCACAGAGGGAGTCCAAATCAGATCGGCTTTCTGCGCCCTGTGGGAGTCTATTCAATTAGGACTTCACAGTGCGCGCTGGTGTGTTGGCTTCACGCGAATCCTAAAAAGTGCGTCTGCGATAAGGAAAATGAAGCTGCTTATGAAGATATGATCGTATACTTTCGGGATTCCGTTTACGCCCGTTATATTATGCAGCCAGTATAAGTCATACTTACGAAGATATCAGCGCGTATTTTCAGGATAAGGTATTCATATAGCAAGCACTACTATATGCAAAAGTATGAAACGAAACGTCAGAACAAGCAAATTTGTGAATATAGAAGTTACCTTCTCGCCGTGCGTAGTCAAGAGTACGAAGCTTGCAGGGGTTTGCATGCACAATTTTAGAATTTCTTTTTCACAATCTTCGGACACTAATATCTTACACGGCCAAACATAATAAGACCGTGATATCTGTTTTTCTCAAATGTATGATGTTCGACGAGTTTTAGTCGTCTTCCCCGTTGTGCATTCAGTTCGTAATTAAGGAAGTCTGGAAACAACCATGATGCATACCCTTGTTAACCTGCTGTTTAAAACCTCAAAGGGCAAAAACTTAACTTCCGAGTTATGTTTGTATCTCAGAAAGATACAAGCTCACCCAGCTCACGCACTAATGGGGGTGTACTCACTGTCTTTTTGACATTTGGCAATTGCTGCATGCATGACTTGAACGAAAAGGCAATTGAGCGCCAGTTATATCGGGAGGGGAGATCTCGGGATTTGCAGAGGAAATGTTATGCCAACGTTCATACATTTTAGTTTTTCTGTGGAATTTAATGTGAAAATGTACAAATCGATTGCTACTTGCTTGGGGTCTGTGGATATGTGTGAAATTGCATTGGAGCGAGGCGGTTAAGGGACATTGAACTGAAATCCACGGTACTTCGTGTGTGTCAGGCATTGTTCTGATGTGTGTGTAAATGCCAACAGGAAAGGTTTAAGATGTAGACAGACGAACCAATATATTAAATCAAGATCTTGATAAAATTAGTGCATGGGCCAATAAATGGAAAGTTAAATTTAACGAGACTAAGACTGAATTGTTAAATATTCAACGTGATTTAATCCCCCCTCAACCCTTGTTTTTCAACAATGTCTTTTTAGAAAAAGTAGATCAACACAAACACATTGGAGTGATTTTACAGAGCACCTGCAAGTGGGATGCCCACATCCAAAGTATAGTTAAAAAAGCGAATTTACTGATTAATTGTTTACGATTTTATAAATATAGATTAAGTCGAAAAAGTTTGGAAATAATGTACAAGTCTTTTATTTTACCCCATTTCGACTATGCAGATGTTGTTTGGGATAATTGCACTAAGATAATGGCAGATGCATTAGAAAAATTACACTTAGAAGCCCTACGAATTATAATAGGTGGAGTTAAGGGCACTAGCCATGCAAAGCTGTATGAGGAAAGTGGGCTATGTAGCCTTGAAGAACGAAGGAAAAGACATAAATTAATTGTTTTTCATAAGATGATACATAACAAATGCCCCCAGTACTTAGTAAATGTATTGCCCCCTCTTGTAGTTGACATTAATCCGTATCATAGACGAAGACCATTAGAAAGATATGTGCCTCCTCATAGAACCGAATTATTTCGCAACTCTTTTATCCCCAAAACGACTGTACTATTGAACACCTTACCAGATAACGTTAAAATGACCACCTCCTTGAGCGAGTTCAAAAATTATTTGTTAAATGCTGATTTTAAAGTACCATGCCATTATTATTTTGGAGAAAGATTTGAACAAGTACATCATTGCAGATTGCGTATTGGTATGAGTGATTTGAATTTTGATTTATGTAAGCGGCACCTTAAGGATTGCTCTCAATGCGAGTGTGGTTATCCCAGCGAGACTGCTGAACATTACTTATTGCATTGTCCCTTGTATAGAGATATAAGATTATTGTCCATTGATAATTTGACAAATGATTATAAGTATATCGAAATATTATTGAAAGGCATCCCGCAATATTCACGAAATGTCAACCAGACCATATTCATAACTGTACAGGACTATATTAGACAGACGGGCAGGTTCCGTAAATGAGCCTCTATACTTCACTCATTACATTTATTAGACACTGTCATGCGACATGCTGCCTGACAAATTTTCCCCCATAACCTCTCTCATGTTCTTTTGTTGTTTTCCGACTTATCAATTATGTCTCGATTTATGCGCAATGTAGTGACTTTTCCTCTGATCACAATACGCATTAACTTTGTGCGAGTGTCTTATGTGCACTTATTACAATTGAAAACATCCCCTCAAATATTGGCGCTCCAAGTCTTCTTCTTCTTCTTCTTTTTCCCTTAAGCTAGCTACTAGCTAGCTGCCCTTTCCCCACCTCCTGTATCACCAACCCCTTCCCATTTTCTGCTTGTTTGTGTATCTGTTTTGTCTTTTGTTTTGTTTTTCGTTTCCTGAAAGGAGCTAATGTACTTATTCCGCCATCATGCTAACCTTTGTTTTGTAATTACTATGATTGCTTAAAATAAGCATTATATGCTTGAATATATAATCATCCATGCATTGTTCTTGTCATGATTAAAATTAAATAAAGTTTTGTTTAAACCAAAGGTATATGAGGCTAAACAAAAACAAACAAAAAACCAGGAATGCATACCCCAACAAACAAAATTATAAATCATATTTTGTTGATAGCAAAAATGTGTATCAGCAAGTTTAGATATGGTAGGCCTATTGATTTAAATATAATGTTTAATTGCGAATTAGGGTTGAGACGTTTGAGTATTTTGTAAATGAAAATGATTAAGTATATGTGCATATGCATATGTATGTGTGTGTGTGGATTCATGATTATGTTGATGTCGCAAATTTTGACACCGCAGACACAACAGCATTGATTAATACATTCTTGTCCATGTATGTATTGTAAGAATTCGCGCCAAAAGTAAATGTTAAATGTGCTGTGCCACAGATTAATGTGCACTTAAACATACAGATACCAAATGTGTTATATAATGTTAGTGTTTATCGATTAAAAGGGCACGCTTAAGCGTCTTCCAAAAAGTAAAAAAACCCCACAAAAAAAACATCCTCTCACGTTAGTACAATGATTTCGCTAAGACTTCGAAATCCATCATTCATTACCAGTTTCGAATGTCTTAGCCAGGATGGAGAATCAATGGTATCGATTGACCCGTGAAGCATCTTCGATTCATGTAGATAGGCAGATAGATAGACAGACAAATAGACACACACAAATGTAAACACACACACACAAACACACACACACACACACACACACGCGCAGGCACATACACACACACACACACACACACACGCAGGCACACACACACACACACACACACACACACACACACACACACACACACACACACACACACACACACACCGACAAAGTGTAAGGATATCACGCAACACGCGACAGCGAAAGACATACCAAATCGATCGGCAATAATACCAAAAAACCATGAAAAGGACGAAGAGTCAAGAACGGAGGGTGTGGTGAAAGGGGGACGGGGGTATACTTCTTCTTCTTCTTCTTCTGCGTTCGTGGACTGAAACTCCCACGTACACTCGTGTGTGTTTTTTGCACGAGTGGAATTTTACGTGTATGACCGTTTTTTACCCCGCCATTTAGGCAGCCATACGCCGTTTTCGGAGGAAGCATGCTGGGTATTTTCGTGTTTCTATAACCCACCGAACTCTGACATGGATTACAGGATCTTTTTCGTGCGCACTTGGTCTTGTGCTTGCGTGTACACACGGGGGTGTTCGGACACCGAGGAGAGTCTGCACACAAAGTTGACTCTGAGAAATAAATCTCTCGCCGAACGTGGGGACGAACTCACGCTGACAGCGGCCAACTGGATACAAATCCAGCGCGCTACCGACTGAGCTACATCCCCGCCCGGGGGGTATACGAGACTGAGGGGTGACTCAGAAGTACAGTGTTATACCCTCCTTTTTAAGACCCGCCTCGTAAGACCACCCACCCACCCACTTCTTTCTCTTTCAGACCCTATTTTTCTAGAGGTGGTGTTATTAATGTGACAGGGGAGGCTACCGCTCCTTTCACAGCAGACTCTGCACCCGAGTTATTGGCCTTTAAGTCAACACCGGTGGATTGTGGAATTCTGTTTGTGATGGGGTCTGGTGGTTTCCGATTGTCTGTATGTTCATGGAAACCTTCGGGTTTGCATAACAGTTTTTATAGGGCTAAGAAATGAGCCCTAACATTTTCAATCCTGTTTAATTGCACTTCTCCTCCCGAGGTGATCGTAGTGTTACGGCACTCGGTTACATTAACATCCGTATAATCTGTATATTTACGTCCAGCTTACGACTCTTTCTCATTTAAGGCAATATTTTCCCAGATTAGAAGGGGCTCTTCTTCTTCTCCTTTGTTAATGGGCTGAAACTCCCAAGTTCACTCATGTTTTTGCACGAGTTGGTTTTTACGTGTATGTTCGTTTTTACCCCGTCCTAGGAGGGGGGGGGGGTCAATTGTATACCAAAAGACTTACAGCAAAATTGGCCACAGAAGAAAAGAGAGAAGAAGAAGAGGAAAGAGCGGAGTCAGCCAATACTGTAGACTTGAAAGCAGGAAGGAAGCTTTCCTTGGGATGACGGCAAGGACTTGAATGGACGCTTGAGAGCGCTGCAAGAATGGCCTTTTTGGCCCAAAATATCTTTCCAGATCGTCTGTTCCATTCTTTAGTCAACGACTGACGACGGACCTGATCTCTTCAAAACCCAGCGTCTCCTTTACTGTGTGTTTGTTCAAGGAGTCCTTTCTCACCCAGTCTCACCACAGGCCCTCGAAACCAATGCGGAGCAGAATGGGCAAAATAGTTTGCATACACAGTTCGTTAAAAATGACATGTGTTCAAAAATAGTCATAATTTTGTTTGGTCTGTATGTCACTGCATGTTTTTCTCTCGTCTCCTTCCGTGTGTTTGTTCAAAGAGTCCATTCTCACTTTCAGCAGAGGCACTTGAAACTAAAGTTTTTCAAACAGAAAAGCCTAACTTCATAATATACACAATCTGTTAAGAGAGACCTATTACTATTCAGGCATATTTACCCACTCAAAAGACTTGATTTAAAAACTTCCGCATGTCCGTAGTGTCCTTGGAAGGTCATCGTATGAATAAAACATTCCTTCTAAACATTCTGTGAAGTGCGTTATAGGCTATGTTTTCTATGCAAAAAGGGTATCACACTTGATTTTTGAAGCAAAAAAAAAGATAAACAGTAAAAAATGACTTGCTCTTATTTATTACGGACTATGATGAAATGAAATATGGTCTTCTTTGTAATTACATTTCACGGTATTGTTCTGCATGTTCCTGATATACACTGAACACAAAAAGTTGGAATATTGTTTCAGTGGTATAGCCCAGATGTTAAACGGCAGCGTTTTGGTCAGAAACATATGTGTAATTGAAGATTTGCCTTTCTTCTGCTCAAAAATGGGTTTCTTGGATTCCATATTTGGGATGACATCACAGGTCCTTGACCACGTCAACCTTCAAAAATTGCGGTTTTTTTAACCGGCATGATTCACTTTCAACCTTTCATTTGAACAAAATTAATATCCGTAACTTTTTGTGTTTAATGTAGCTTGTTTATACAGACTTCACGAAGCGAGTTCTGGCGGCGCTTCTTGGTCTTCAGTTTCGCTTGGTCAGTGGTTCGGTAGATATCAGTATTTTTTGTGACATTACTTGCACATGGCATTCTGTCATGCTACCAGCATGTTCCATATACACATCCACCTACATTAGCGGTATGTTCGGCTGACACCTAAAAAAATTTTTTTTTAAAAGCATAAAACGGTATGCGATGGCTGTCACGATATTTATAGCATCAATTCTCACGACAACGTTGGTACTGGAATTGACAGGCCAAGATAAACAGAGTTACACCGACAGACAGACAGACCGACAGACAGGCAGAAAGACAGACAGACAGACAGACACAGAGGGTTCTCCACAAACAGCATAATTATAAGGGAACGATCAAACAAATGCACACATGAAATCCGAAACAGATCACTTCTAACGTTCCAGTCCAAGAAAATAACATTATGATTGTAACCGAGTGCCGAAACACTACGATCACCTCGGGAAGCGAAGTGCAATCAAACAGGATTGAAAATGTTAGGGCTAATTTCTTAGCCCTATAAAAACTGTTATGCAAACCCGAAGGTTTCCATGAACATACAGACAATCGGAAACCACCAGACCCCATCACAAACAGAACTCTACAAACCACAGGTGTTGACTTTAAAGGCCAACAACCCGGGTGCAGAGTCCGTTGTGAAAGGAGCGGTAGCCTCCCCTGTCACAATCGCCCCCGTTTGAAATGAACTTCGTCCCGAAGTTCCGAACCGGGAGACCACTGTCCATCCCAAGTTCGCAGAATGGGAACAGCACGAAAATGTTCAGTGGTCATATTATGCCATTACCTGAACATATCATGCCGAGTCCCATCCCTGCTCGCAAGCGCCAGATGTAACCGAGTGCCGAAACACTACGATCACCTCGGGAAGCGAAGTGCAATCAAACAGGATTGAAAATGTTAGGGCTAATTTCTTAGCCCTATAAAAACTGTTATGCAAACCCGAAGGTTTCCATGAACATACAGACAATCGGAAACCACCAGACCCCATCACAAACAGAACTCTACAAACCACAGGTGTTGACTTTAAAGGCCAACAACCCGGGTGCAGAGTCCGTTGTGAAAGGAGCGGTAGCCTCCCCTGTCACATGATATATAAGAAATGTCACTTCTTCTTCTTCTTCTTCTTCTTCTTCTGCGTTCGATATAAGAAATATCACTGAAACAAATCAATGTAAACAAACACATTCGATACATGATTATTTCAATAAGTTGTCAAATTACCCTCACAGAGACATCATTGCAAAGACAAAGTACGACCGATAGAGGGAGAGAAAGAAAGAGGTAGGAAGATGCGAGATGGAGAGAGAGAGCGAGAATATTGGGGTGTGCTTTTTTTTTTTGGTGGGGGGGTGCACGTTAAAGATCCCACGACTGACAAAAGGGTCTTTCCTGGCAAAACTGTATAGGCATAGATAAAAATGTCCACCAAAATACCCGTGTGACTTGGAATAATAGGCCGTGAAAAGTAGGATATGCGCCGAAATGGCTGCGATCTGCTGGCCGATGTGAATGCGTGATGTATTGTGTAAAAAAAATTCCATCTCACACGGTATAAATAAATCCCTGCGCCTTGAATATGTGCATAAAATAAAAATAAAAAAATAAAAATAAATCCATGCGCTTAGAACTGTACCCACGGAATACGCGCGATATAAGCCTCATATTGATTGATTGATTGAGAGAGAGACTGAGAGAGAGAGAGAGACACACACACACACACACACACACACACACACACACACACACACACACACACACACACACACACATACACACACACACACACAGAGGGAGAGAGAGAGAGAGAGGGAGGGAGAGAGAGACTGAGAACGAGAGAGAGAGAGAGAGAGAGAGGGAGGGAGAGAGAGACTGAGAACGAGAGAGAGAGAGAGAGAGAGAGAGAGAGATAGAGAGAGAGAGAGAGATAGAGCATCAGGAAATAGGAGTTCATTAAATACCAAACAGAAAAACACAACATAATTATATGCAAGGCTTAACCTTGGTTTTAGTGTTGTTGTTTTATTAATGCACACATGACCACTTACAGACATACCCTGCTTAGCTGTTTATTTTTCTGTCTTTTTCTTCCGTTATTTTTTGTCTAGGATTGGTTTGTCAGTCTGTCTGTCAGACTGTCTGTCAGGCTGTCTGTCTGTCTGTCTGTCTGTCTGTCTGTCTGTCTGTCTGTCTGTCTGTCTGTCTTTATTTGTCTGTCTTTAACAGCTTTTCCTTGCCTAATGTTGTAACTGATTACGTTTCCTGTTCTCTTTTTTCCCCTCCTTGTATTCCATTTTCTCATAAACGGAGCCAATTTGAAAACGAAAACCAGCGACAAGGGCATAAACATTATCTGGCTGATAGCAGAAGGCAGCAATGTCGATGCTCCACACAGGATCGTTCTTGACAGTGAAAGGTGCTTACCGCCGTCTCAGTTTATTCCCAGTTTTATTGATCAGCAGGTGGCTACGATTATCCACCTGTGATGCTGAGGTGGAGGGGGGTGGGGAAGTGGAGGGGGGGGATTGGGGTGGAGAAAGAGAAGGAGAGAGAGAGAGAGAGAGAGAGTGCGTGTGTGTGTATGTGAGTGTGTGTGTGTGTGTGTGCTTTTCCTTCATGCGTTCTTTCTTGGTTTTTACGCCTTTCTTTCTGTCCTTTCTCCTTTCTGTCTTGTATTCTTTCTGTCTTTCTATCCTTTCTACCTTTTTACTGTACTCTTTTTACGAATATGTCTTGAATCAAAAGCATATTGTCTGGTGAGAATTGGACAGCACCTATGTAGGCTTATTCTCTTTCCGATAAAGAGAAACGGAAAGCAAGAAATATGACCAAATTAGACCCCCCCCCCCCCCCCCCCCACCCCCACCCCCAATTTTTTTTCTCAATTTCTGTTACAAGCAAATACATTTTGTGAACATAGAGAATACTACATGGCTTGCTGTGTCATACCAGATTTACACGAGTTGTTTTTTTAAATATTGAACTGCGAGCGAAAGCGAGCTGTTCATTATTTGAAAAAGCAACGAGTGTAAATCTGGTACGACACAGCAAGCCATGTAGTATTCTGTTTATCCTACATACTGTACTTACGTGTATTTTACTGAAAATGTCTTGCAGTCGAGGCAGCTAAATTGAAGACGCTTGTTTTGGAACCTCGATCTCTTCTAAAGCCTTGTGCAATCTATTACGTCACAGCAAAGAAACGTCACTCTGGAAAGTGTGGCGTGACGTGTTAGTTCTAAACATTCATCGAGGGTAATTAGCGAGCGCAATTTTTGTTTCTATAATGACGTTTGTCTCGGTGACTTTGGCATCATAAGCAGTGGAAAAACAGGTCCCTGCCAGACTTGCTTGACATGACCTCATTAATTTACATGATATACACACGTGTGATTTGAACGATTATTATCTCACGGGTGTCTCTCTCTCTCACGTATGTATGATAATTAAGTTTATCACATTTGACATTTCGAAGCAATCTCAGTTACAGTAAATGACTCGTGTTGATTTCGCTTAGTTGAGTGCGTAATCGGTTTCAGTGCGTTGGTCATATTTTCGATCTTTAAAGATGCTTCCCTTCTCGTGGGAGCGACCATGTCAACCCCCCCAGGTCTGTCTAGATTTGTACAAGGAGGAAGAGCATTAATTCTTTCACTAGGATGCTCATCCAGTTGTGTTTGTGTGTGTTTAACTGAATCAAATGTCGCTGGTTGATACTGGCGCGATTTACCAAATGGATTGCGGGGAAAAAAATGGACGTTGGCTACTTTCAGTGCAGATTGGGGATTATAAAAAAAACCACTTAAACCCCCAATCTGCACTGAAAGAAGCCTCAAAGGTCAATTTCTAAAAAAAATTATTGGGGGGGGGGGGGTAGGTGTCCAGCTGGTAGCAGGCTATTGTCGCATGTTAAATCTTGTGTATATCTGAGATTGTAACTGCGCAGAACAGTTTTCACTGGCAGAACTGGGCTTTTAACGGGGAAAAGGTCACACAGAAATCCGATCTAATAGTTTTTATATTGTGTTGAGTCTGCCACTTTTAGGGGTTTTCATGTTTCCATCCTTTTTAGAATAACACCGTTCTGTGTTTGACAAAAAAAAACCCACTGAACTCTGATCTTTATATTTTCGCTTTACTTAGTATGATTGTTTCACAGTAAGTTTACTTTTGTTTTCTGTTGTGCATGCCGTTTTTGCTTTCTTGCTTTTTCATTTTTGATATCTTTCTTCCTTGTCTTTTATTTTGAATACTGTCACAGTGGGCACTGAACGAACCGTTTGACACCAAAGCACGCACACCCCCCCCCCCCCCTACTCAACTCACTCTCTATCCCTCTGTGTGTCTCTCTCAGTGTCTCTGTCTCTCTCTGTGCCTCTCTCTCTCTCTCTCTCTGTCTCTTTATCTCTCTCTTTATCTCTCTCTCTCTCTCGCTCTCTCTCTCGCTCTATCGATCTCTCTCTCTCTCTCTCTCGCTCGCTCTCTCTCTCTCTCTCTCTCTCTCTCTCTCTCTCTCTAATAATATGTCATGTTCGCTTGTATGTATATATTTTTTTTATTTTTTAGTCTGTTAAGTTAATCGTTTGCTTGTTCATTGTTTGTTTGTATTACTTCTTTAATTGATATTCCAACATTTTTTAAACGTATTATCATTAGATTAAACCCTCCCATGGGCGAGGGCTGGATGTAAAAAAGCACCTGTTTGCTTATGCCACTACCCTCGTAAATAAAGAATTTGTCATTGTCATTGTCATTGTCTCTCTCTCTCTCTCTCTCTCTCTCTCTCTCTCTCTCTCTCTCTCTCTCTCTCTCTCTCTCTCTCTCTCTCTCTCTCTCTCTCTCTCTCTCTCTCTCTCTCTTCCTCACACACACACACACACACATTTTTAGATTTCATAAAAACAATATATCATTATAGCTGTACGTCGTATGTTGTAAATATCTTTTGCTTTATTCGCTTCTCGTCTGTTAATTCACCAGCAGAAATCGACGAAACTTTTACTACGCCAAAATAACAGTGTACAGCATGGAAACCAAACTTTCGCCACAGGACTGTAGGCTCTTTTGCTATCACCTGCCGCTGACTGTATATACCTGCAATGCCAGAACTGCCCTCTCCCAGGTGTGCAGGGGGTGTGTGTTGTTGGTTCCACGATGTTTTTAATAGCTGGACATAGGGCTATCTGTTACCGGCTGATGATTCTAACGTGGACGGTTTCTATAACGCTGCTGTAGGTCTTCTGGGTTCCTGTGCCAGTTAAAAGTTGTGCTATTTTTGTTCCGTGATTTTGTAGATAGTCGAAGCGGAACGATTGAAGATATTAGAGAAATCGGGGTCGGGGTTGCAGCAGTCATTTAACGACGAGAGAGAGAGAGAGAGAGAGAGAGAGAGAGAGAGAGAGAGAGAGAGAGAGAGAGAGAGAGAGAGAGAGAGAAAGAGAGAGAGTGAGACTGACAAAAAGGGGTGGGTGGGGTTCGGGGGGCAAAGCCATGAAAGATAGAGGGAAGGAGAGGAGGGAGGAAAGGAGGGGGACAGACGGTGACAAAAAGAGAAAAAAAACTTGACTCCGTCAGTCTGAGGTCGATACTGAGACAGAGACAGGCAGACTGGGTAGCGGATGGTAAGACAGACAGACAGACAGACAGACAGACAGACTAGACAGACAGACAGACCGCAGTGCCAGTTACAGGAAGAACACACGTCGACAGTCATGGCCTCGACGCGCATTTTGTCGTTCGTATACGTGTTCCAATTCGCTCTTATGTCTCAAACGACGGAAACTACCCAATACTCTCTCTGCCTCTCTATCGCTGTCTCTTTCTTTGTGTCTGTGTGTGTGTGTCAGTGTGTGTGTGTGTCTCTCTGTCTGTATCTCTGTCTCTGTGCCTCTTTCTTTCTCTCTCAATCTCAACCAGTCTCGCTCTCTCTCTCTCTCTCTCTCTCTCTCTCTCTCTCTCTCTCTCTCTCTCTCTCTCTCTCTCTCTCTCTCTCTCTCTCTCTCTCGAAAGGACTGGGGGGGATGGGGGATCCGGAGCGAAGTTGTCAACAAACTCTGGACAAATACTGTCCCCAAAACGCCAAATACAGATGAAAAATACCAAGTGTCACAATCGAACAATGGATTTTGTCGCAGGGCTACATCCGGGGCCAAAAAGGGCAGACGCGCAAAGGTCTGTAACGAGACCGGACGGAAAGCAGACATCTTGTGTGAAAGACAGCAAAACCCGACGAGCGCAATTATTCGTAACAAGACCAAACGAAAATGAGACACTTTGTTTGAAAAAAACAAAAAACACTGAGGGGTACAACAATTTGTAGAAACAAAGTTTCTTAACAATACCGGACGAAAACCAGACACCGTGTATGAGAGACTGAAGAGAAAAAAAAATGAAGGGCTAACTTGTACACTCACACACTCTGATCGCAGAACTGGCCAGCCCTTTGTTCAAATAAGAAAAGTTTGAAGAGGTAAATTGTTTTTTTAACATAAAAGTCTAAAGGACGACATGATGACACAAAAATTGTGAACTGGGTTATTCTCTAGCACTGCATGTGTACCAGTGGAAACCAGGTTACGAAGGTGATATTTATTTACTCAACTGAGACATTTTAGCCATACAAATTTGTTTTATGAATAAATACTGGTTGGCCTGCAGAGAAAGAATTAGAAATACTTGCACATTTTGTTTGTCTACGTTCAGTAAATTACAAGGGTTTCAAAGTAGGCTACATCAACATA
Organism: Littorina saxatilis; assembly: GCF_037325665.1. NCBI lineage: Eukaryota > Metazoa > Mollusca > Gastropoda > Littorinimorpha > Littorinidae > Littorina > Littorina saxatilis. Next base: position 33,639,715 of record NC_090246.1, read on the forward strand.
AAAACCAAAGGTTGTGACATGGATTTGAAGACTAACCATTTTTTTTTTAAAGACAAACATATATTATATATTATGTTTTTTGTTGCATGCCTGTATCATTATCAAATTGGAGTATTACTGAAAAAAGTACAGAGAATACAGTCTAGCTGCCATTTGATATACGTTATTCTCATTTAAAAAAAACTGTCAACGCATGTCACAAACTAGTACACAGATCTGGAGAATGACCCGGCTATGTTAATAGCTTTCTCTCAAAAAAAACCGTGTGAACATGAGGGGTTGCTGTTCTACATTCAGCACGGTGATTGTGGGAAAAGCGTTTTAAGTCGTGACATTTTAGAGTAATTTTTTATTTATTTTTTATATCTCAGAGGACCCGCAAAACAACACTCCTACGGACAGCCCTGGCCTTCATTGAGTAAGATTGAATATTTTAAGTTATCCCCGTACAGGACATAAGAGTGAAGATCCTGCAAAAACAAAACAGGAACACGGTCGTATTTGCTGCAAAGCTCTTACGCTGTTACTAGCGTGAACAATAATTATTTCGCGCTATTGATTGGGCTTAAGGGGAGGGGGGCAGACTGGAATATTGGAGGGGAGGCTACTCTCAGGGACGACAACCCTTATTGAAAGGGGAGAGCATCGGCGACGAAGGGGCGACAACAACCGAGGAGTGAGCAGGGGAGGGGAGGCAACCACTCTCGCTTACTCTACCCCGGAGCTCTATTAGTCGACGCGATTCAATCAAGCCTTTTTATGGACTTTCAGTCACCAAGGGTCGAAGGGATGTCCCGACCAGGGAGAAAAAATAGGCCCCATACTTATATATCGTGGAAGGGCTGAGGAGTAATATGCGGGAGTAAAATTAATCTCATAATGTAGGATCTAACCCACTTCCACTCCAGTTGCTGTCAACTGCTCAAAACCGGAACTCGATGCGGATAGACGGGAGAGAAGTTTGAAAAGATGGATTTCGCCCTGAGGGTTTGTTATGATCCATTGGGCGTTTTCTCTCTTTGTGTGTGTGTGTGTGTGTGTGTGAGTGTGTGTGTGTGTGTGTGTGTGTGTGTGTGTGTGTGTGTGTGTGAGTGTGTGTGTGTGAGTGTGTGTGTGTGTGTGTGTGTGTGTGTGTTTGTGCGTCTCCTTCTGTCTCTGTTTCTGCCCCTGTCTGCCTGTCTGTCTGTCTGTCTGTCTCTCCCTCTCTCTGTTTCTCTCTTTCTCTTTCTCTGTCTCTCTTACTTCAAAAACTATAACTATAACGACGCTGGACGAGCAACTGTACTACCGAAGGCAAAACACGCCATCCGTGCAGTGGATTTATCTTCCAGAGGGTTCTTGACCAGTACTTAAGCTTACAACCGTATGCATGATGTCCTCGGCCAGTGATTGATGACCATACACTATGCAAATATATTGCTATTTCATTTGTTACGTGGTTTTCCGTTGGTCAATTGGGAAAAACTGAGCTCAGTGCAAAAGTGATATCGACGACATTTCCGTCGATATCAGTTTTGATATCGACGACCTCTTTATTGCTTTCCCACTTCAAAAACAAAAACACCTAAATTTAAAAACAAACAAATATATATGAAAATCTAATGATCCAAGAATTTAGTTGAGCAAGTGACTAAAGACTTTTTGAAAGAAAAAAACATTTTGAAATACTGAAAAGTACAAGAAAAACGTGAACAAAAAGAAATGATATAATCAGAGGGAGGGATATGGAACAGCCAAAATTAAAACTGAGACAAATACTTTTGTAATTTCTTTACAGTAAATACAAAATGTCCAGAAAATTAGCAATATATCTAACATTGTCTGACTGTGTGAGGATATCTTCTACTATTGGTCTGTTTCGACAGTGATAAACAGACCATAGCAGAAGATATCACCACACAGTCCGTCAATATTGGGTAATATCAACATGCTGTAGTGTATGAGGCTGAGCGCTACTGATTGGATGCATCACTTTGTAATTTGTTGGAACGACGCGTGAAAAATCACTTTGAGGGCATTGGCGAGGTCCATGGATGAAGTATAGAGCCCAGCTTTACTTGCAGAAACTCTTTAACACATTGGTTCTAGCTTTCCAATCAAATGTACGCGTAGACCTTACTGAAGATTCAAACTTTCGCTGCCAGCACTGAGACATAAGACTTTTTAATAGCTTTTCGAACGTTTAAACAAAAATATGTATATATATTTTTATGTTTACAGTATGGTGGTTTTAGTCTTGTTGTTTTTATCATCAACTATTCAAAAATTATATGTACATATTAACATAATCAATTCTTTAATTTTGATAAATATGTTAATGAATTGATACGTTTACGTCGCAGATGTGAGAAGCATTCCCATCACTCTCAGTACTGATGCGACTAAATTAATTCGAGCAAAGTGCGAGACAGAAAAAGACTATATTAATAAAAGTAGAAATGCATTGCACGGTCTTCAGATTGTTATTTGTTTTCTTGCTTGTTTACTGTGTTATTTGTTTGTTTGTTTGTTTGCTTGCTGTGTTATTTGTTTTGTTGTTGGTTTTTTTTGCGTGTTTGTTTGTTTGTTTGTTTGATGGTTGGTTGGTTGCTTTGTTTTTTGTTTGTTTGTTTGTTTGTTTAATTGTTTGTTTGTTTGTTTGTTTGTTTGCTTGCTTGCAGCATTCAGTACGGAGGCACCGTCGTCAACAATTAATGAATTACATCATAAACATAAAATGGGATTAAAAGTGAGTGCCAGCAGCTGTACACAGTCGATCATCTGGTGAAAGACGGTAGAAGCTGGTCTGGGGTGCGAGGTCTATGCTCGGCGGATTAGCGTACAAGACGACCACACGCGTCTGTACACTGTAAGGACCAAAGTGGATTTTTCCTTTTCCACGCCCACACCCTTTCCACTAAACTCCCCAGTCGCAGACTGTCTGTATATATATACAGAAATTGGCTGCTGCAATGTCAGGCTGTTTGGCCAAAGTGGTTTGGGGACATATAAATTGGTGACTGCGACGAAGACCAAACACGTAATCGCGACTAATTAATCTTCTTTGTCGAAAAGAAAAAGGGACAAATGAAATGTAAAGATCTCGAGACAAAAATGGGATCGTCTGGGAGTTAACGTTACCTACCGGAGATTTCTTTGCATGGGTAAAGCGATATTTTGTTGGTTGTTTGTAAGTTATACAGAGATTATAGATGTGCCGCCACTTCAACGGCAAAACGGGATTGTGTCGAGGATTGACCTGGACGATGACACTGGAGATCGGTAAAAAAAAAAAATAAATAAAAAACACACAACCAAATAAATAAAACTATACAGTGGCATCATCAAGGGAGACTTTAAGGCAAGTTCCTTTCCCGTGTAAACACTTCGGCTCACCGTCTCACTGTCTCAGACCTGGTCAGACTTTTAGACGAGATAAGACGATCCACAACACTTGGTCACTTACCGAAAATCAACACCCTGACTGCTTGATGTGGTGAGTGGGGGAAAAAAAAGATGAATTAATTTCGTAATTCAAGAAATTCATTTATAAAAAGAATGCCCACTTTGTACAGAGATCGAGCACCCAGGCTGTTCATTTTTGGTATGTCACCCAGTGGAGGTATGGCCCTCTCCCATGTAAAGATTTACCGTTTACACGGGAAGGATTTTTCCTATAAACAGTGTTTATAATGTGTATATTGAAGGTTATGACAAAAACAGAGAACTCGCGTGGCCAAGAAGCATTTCCCATCCCGTGTAAAAGCTTGCATATATATGTTGTTGTCCACCCGATTATAAACACATGAGGGACGTTATCTTTAAGGAGAAAACATCGCCAGCAAAGCTAATACCCACTTTGCCTTCAAAAAACCCCATATCTATTCCATCGCGGTCGATAGGCAGCCAAAACGCAGCTTGTTTTTGTCCGTCCGGATTGAAAGATCAGCTTTTAAAACAAACACTTTGGCTTAACTAACTGATGATTAAACCCAAGTAAGAGATAAAGCGCTAGCGTGATTCGGTTTTTAGTGGCTCTCTCCATGTGCAACACAAAATAGAGTGCAGGGAGATTGATCAGAGGTCGTAATGATCGCCGATCCTTCCTGATTGATTGTGCACTTTAGTCGTTCGGGGTAGGGTAGCGTGACTTTCCTTGCTGTGTGTGTATGTATCTGGAAGTTGCCTGTTTATGTGTGTGTGTGTGTGTGTGTGTGTGTGTGTGTGTGTGTGTGTGTGTGTGTGTGTGTGTGTGCGTGCGTGCGTGCGTGGGTGTATGTGTGTGTGCGTGCGTGCGTGCGTGCATGCATGCATGCATGCGTGCGTGCGTGTGTGTGTGTGTGTGAGAGAGACAGACAGACAGACAGACAGACAGACAAAGACACAGACACAGACACAGAGCGGGACATTGAGAGAGACGGCGACAGAGAGAGACAACGAATGAGAGAGACAGAGACAGACAGAGACAGACAAACGGAGAGAGATAACGAGCGACAGACAGGCAGACAAAGAGAGAGACAGATAGGCAGACAGACACACAGAGATAGATAGATAGAGAGAGAGATAGAGAGAGAGAGACGGAGAGAGAGAGAGAGACAGACAGACAGACAGGCAGACAGACAGACAGACAGACAGATAGGGGGAGGCAGACAGACAAAAGGGGGGAAGAGGGAGGGGAGATAACACACATGAATGTAGGATGAAAACGTAGCCAGAGGGGACGTCCGTCAACTAATAGGATGGTAAAAACTCGTCTATCCCGATGTTTTTCACCTGACTGCTTTTTCCATTTGTGTCTGGGGCTGGCTTCATCGGAGCGTAAGCAAAGCGTTGTTTTCTGCAACGCGAAGTTCATCATCAGTGTTTTCGCAAGCCCAAGCGTTGTTTTGGTCCCTGTTGTTGCAACAATTAGTGTGAGTTTGCTCCGCTTGACTTGCCACAGCCAACCCCGAGAGCATCCGCCTACGAGCCAAGCAAATTCTATTAGCACTAATGTGACCTTTTGTGTGTGTGAAAAAACCAGGTTCGGTGCATTGTAAAAACAGCAGAAACACTCAGCGAAGTTACATCAAAACAACACAACACGATCAGAAATAAAACACAAACACAAGTTTCTGTAACTCCCCGCCCCGCCCCAAAACCACCTTAACCCCTATTAGGCTTGCTCTATTGTGACATTTTTTTGCTTATAATAACGTGTTTTGTGCACTGTGAAAACGGCATTTGCAACCAAAAATGCACACAAAACACAAATAAAACACAAACAGTTAAAACTTTGTTTTCTCTATCTCTTTGGGTTTCTTTCTGGGGAGCCAGCTAAATAAAAAAATATATTTATATAAAAAAAAAAGAAGCCCAACAGCATCCCGGAGTCCATTCCACTTTTCGATTGTAAAGTATCCCACCACCTTCAAAATAATCGAATTAGTAATGAGCCATTTCCACCTCTCGGGTGGCCCGGTACATTCACCTCTGAAATAAATATTGGGTTCTGTCACGTATAGATTTCACCATTTCCTGTTTTGGGGTCCAGCTTTTTTTGTCCGCTTCATGATCAATGTTTTTTTTCCCCCTGCGCACTGGGCTCCTTTCTTTGGAGTACGGTAATCAGATGTTGTTAGCCGATTGGACATTGTCCACTAAAGCACACGTGATATGATGTGACTGGTCTTCATGACATCAGCAAACGGATGAGTGAATGATTACTCGGCCGCTGTCAAAAGCCATTGCCCTTGGACCATGTAAAAAGCAACGTAACTTGTTTGCACTTGTTTTCTCAGTGACAAGGATGTCAGGGATGATGATGATGATGATGACGATGATGAAAATGAAAGCTGCCCTGTCTGTGTGCCTGTGTTGTGTGTGTGTGTGTGTGTGTCTCTCTCTCTCTCTCTCTCTCTCTCTCTCTCTCTCTCTCTCTCTCTCTCTCTCTCTCTCTCTCTCTCTCTCTCTCTCTCTCTGCTAATAGCGCCTTTTCGTCTTTGCCTCTCCTCTTTCACCCCCTCCCTCTTGCTTCCTCCAATTCTTCCTTCCCTTCATTTCTGTATAGTAGAAATTCCACCGGAAACCAAAGTACTGCGATCAAACAGAATTCCCAAGGAACCAAGCCGAGTGGGAATCTCACCAAGCCGAGACACAAAAGTAGGCTCGGCCAGCCCGTGAACCATATTGGCCCTCTCGTCTCGGTACCGTGACCCTCATACCCCAACTTGACTGATGGCGGTCAGAGCAGAGGGTGAGAGGTGATGGGGTAAGTAAATAACCCACTATTTATCTCATCTGATTGTGGAATCTTTTCTCACTGTGTCCGACGTGTGGGTGTTCGTAGACGTTTAGCTATTTATATAGGACTGCCATCGCCTAATGCCGAGTTGACTTATCTCTGCTCCGACTTTCTGTTCATAACATATATATATATACATACATGTACGTGTTAATTTTTATGAACACCTATCAATCAATCAATCAATCAATCAATCAATCAATCAATCAATATGAGGCTTATATCGCGCGTATTCCGTGGGTACAGTTCTAAGCGCAGGGATTTAAAAAAAAAAAATTTGTATGCAATTTATATCGCGCACATATATTCAAGGCGCAGGGATTTATTTATGCCGTGTGAGATGGTATTTTTTTTTACACAATACATCACGCATTCACATCGGCCAGCAGATCGCAGCCATTTCGGCGCATATCCTACTTTTCACGGCCTACTATTCCAAGTCACACGGGTATTTTGGTGGACATTTTTATCTCTGCCTATACAATTTTGCCAGGAAAGACCCCTTTTGTCAATCGTGGGATCTTTAACGTGCACACCCCAATGTAGTGTACACGAAGGGACCTTGGTTTTTCGTCTCATCCGAAAGACTAGCACTTGAACCCACCACCTAGGTTAGGAAAGGGGGGAGAAAATTGCTAACGCCCTGACCCAGGGTCGAACTCGCAACCTCTCGCTTCCGAGCGCAAGTGCGTTACCACTCGGCCACCCAGTCCTTATCTCATCTGATTGTGGAATCTTTTCTCACTGTGTCCGATGTGGGGGGTGTTCGTAGACTATCAGTGTGTCAGTCGGATCATGTGATTGCATAATATTTTGATTTCAATATTCTTTCAATTCATGTACAGTATGTCTGCTGGGACAAGAACTCAATGGCCGCTGACTTCCTAATTAACTTCCACAATAAAAATTCTATTGCGTTTCGTTTAAATGCGCAATCCTTCTCAGGCATGGGCAAAACCATACTTTTGTCCAAGCTTTTACAAGTGATCAGAAAAGAATCCTTCAACTTGAACAACTTCCAAATATGTACGACCTTAATTGCTGTTTCGCAATGGGGCCTTTTTTTTGGTGAATTGATTGCACGGTTAGTGAGAGGCATGTCAACCTGTGTATTTAATTCCACAAAAGAATCTCCACTCTGCAGGGGAATCAGCCGGGCTGTTTTTAAAGATTAATGGAAACAATTGTTTCGAACACAACGTAGAACAAGTACACATTTCAAAAGAGTAAGGATTGGAAGGTGACAACAGCAAAGGTAAGAAGATATGCATGACTAGACACGTTTTGAGGGAAAGTTGCAGTAGGAGCGGGGTGGGTAGCTTTTGGCGAATCGTGGGTTGTTGTGATTGGGTGTGGGTGAATGGAAAACAGACATAATTATCTGGGCCAGCTGATCTCAGCAAGCCATACTTATTCTTCAGACCGAAGCATGCTGTTCATTAATCAAATTATCTGCTTTGCATTGCCTTATTATTCAGCATATACCCAAGCATATACTGTGCATTAATCAAGACCAGCGCTTTGCCATCACAGTAATATACCCCTCGTCTCTATAGGTCATCCCTGTGCTAACGTCTGCGGTTTTAATAAGTTTCTCTCCGTGAGCCTTGAGATTGTTGTTGAAGAGTCAAGACCATTGCATGGAGACTGAGCATGTGTCAGTGTAAACTAATTGACTGAACGTAGACGGCGAGTGCATGAAACCTTTTTTGATGAAAACAAACCAGGTGGATTGGGTGGAGGAAGGGGGCATTCATGTACAACTGGTCCCATAAATGTACAAGGTTTGCGGGTCCCCATGCATTAATGTGCACGGGTTGCGGGTCCCCATGAATTAATTACAAGGTTTGCGGGTCCCCATGAATTAATGTGCACGGTTTGCGGGTCCCCATGAATTAATGTGCAAGGTTTGCGGGTCCCCATGAATTAATGTACAAGGTTTGCGGGTCCCCATGAATTAATGTACAAGGTATGCGGGTCACCATGAATTAATGTACACGCAGCTCCCACTAAGCTTCTTTTCCATAATTCTGTTTTCCCCTAACCATGCTTAATAGTAGGTATGAAACGACTCAGTACTTCAAGTATTGCACATGAAGTCTCATTACCTACGAACGAATTCGAACATCGACGATTTTAGTCAGTTTTAAAGATAGATCATTGCATAGTTCCTACGAATGCATAAAGACCCCGTTCCGTGCAAAAGCCCCGCTTAAACTTTACTCTTTTCAGAGGCTTCACTGAGGGCGTTGCGCAAGTGCTTGTACCGGCCGACGGGCTTATCGATGAGGGCTCAAAAACTTAAAGTGATTCAACCCGACACAGTAAGTTGAAACGATAATAACTGTGTCAAAAAGTGCACACCAGCACGTGCTTCCAGTACCCGAACCAGAACGTCAAGCATCTCTTACTGCAATAAGCCAACCAACTCTTGAGAAGTGAGTGTACGTACCCTTTATTATCTATATCAGGACCTCCTACAGTGGCGAGCTTGGAGAGACAGAGAAGGAAGAAAACGGGATAAGCACTGGCTCCCGGTACCCAGACCGAAATGTCAAGTGTCTGTGACTGCAAGAGGTCAAGCAACTCTTGAGAAGTGTGTGCGTCATATTTAATTAATATCAGGACAAGAAGTTAAAAATGTGATGACTGTGTCAAGAAGAACACGTGAGCACGTGACCGCCGGTACCGCAGGGGAACATCGAATGTCTCCGGCCTCGGTCGATGAAGCCGAAGCGGAAGACGATATAAAATTATACGCTCCCCTCGGACCAATTAAAGAGCTGGTCTGACAACAAGCCACCAAACATCTTATAACAACTGTGTCGAGGAGCACTAGAAGTTAAATAATGATAACTGTGTCGAGTCAAGAGCACATTCACACTCTCACTTCCATGTTACCTGCAGCACAGGAAGCGTCTCCGAATGTGACTGCAATACAAAAATAATGCGTTATCATATAGCTCTTTTAACCACAAAAACAGCCACAATGTGCCTTTCGAGTATTATAAACACACTAAAGCCTCAACTATTCAACATTTTACGCATACAAAAGTTAAGACGAGACTCCACTCATTGACAATTGTCTGGACTCTATGTTTCAAAATTCAAGGCCCAATATTCCCTTCTCCTGCCTTCCGTTCAGAATTGTGCACACACTATCTCATCACTGCCTCAACCATCAACCCGCCTCACCTCAAGACCCATTTGACCAGATAGTACTGGCCAACCAGACAGTACCCTATATTTCTGTATCATATGTTACGTGGATTTCCATTGGTCAATTGGGCAAAACTGAGCTCATTGTAAAAGTGATATCGACAACATTTCCGTCGATATCAGTTTTGATATCGACGACCTCTTTATTGCTTCCCCACTTCAAAAACAAAAACACCTAAATTTAAAAACAAACAAATATATATGAAAATGTAATGATCCCAGAATTTAGTTGAGCAAGTGACTAAAGACTTTTTCAAAGAAAAGACATTTTTAAATACTGAAAAGTACAAGAAAAGAGTGAATGAACAAAAAGAAATAATAATCAGAGGGAGGGATATGGAACAGCCAAAACTGAGACAAATACTTCTGTAATTTCTTTACAGTAAATACAAAATGTCCAGAGAATTAGCAATATATCTAACATTGACTGACTGTGTGACGATATCTTCTGCTATTGGTCTGTTTCGACAGTGATATCAAAATCTCGACCTCCGGTCTCGATTTTGATATCACTGTCTCAACAGACCATAGCAGAAGATATCATCACACAGTCCGTCAATATTGGGTAATATTATCAGGACCTCCTACTGGCGAGCGCAGAAAGCCCGGCTAAAAGAGGGGGAACGGGACGGGCAGCTATAACGGGAGGAGCAAGGGAAATACGGCAAATTGAGCCACCTTCTTGTGATAGACATCAAACAGGGGGGATGATTAATTCTGGACGCCTGCACAAGTTCATGAGCTGATGATGTGGTGAAGAATGTATTTTTGAGTGGTCAGTTTTAGGATTTGGGACACAGGAGTGTGTGTGTGTGTGTGTGTGTGTGTGTGTGTGTGTGTGTGTGTGTGAGGTGGGGGGATTGAGGAGAGACCGGGGGTGGGTGAGGGGGATGAAGGTGTGTTTGTCAGTGTCTGTGTGTCTGTGTGTGCGTGTATAAACCCCAGTGTGTTGCTGCTATTGATGAAAAATGTGTTTTTGAGTGGTCAGGTTTGGAGGTTTTGACACAAATGACTGGCAATCCCTCGTACTACTGTACAATCCTCGTACGTTGACCACGCCATCGCTGCTGCTTGTATGATGAAATGGCTCTGAGTCAGTGGCGATTTTTCGATCTGAACAAAGAACAACTATAGGGCCTGGTTTAGTTTCTAAGAAGTGCCAAATGCTCAGTTTACGATGTTTTTAGTGATAACTCCTGTCCAGTTCATTCTACTTCGTTTTCTCAGCAATCCTCTCCAAACATCGAATAAGCCGTCAGTTACACCGACCATAACCTCACGCGTTATTGCTAAAGAAAACAAGTCTGGTACTGATAGTATAAAATTACAGTGTTTACTGGTACCGATACTATCGAACCAAGTCAACTAAGAAAAACAAAAAGTCAACAAAGAAAACAAAATGTTCAAAAACTACACCCTCGTAATAAGACACACACAAAATAGGCAGTGTCTTGCGACAGGAAATGTTGCGTGCTATGTGAGTCACTTTCTAATCTCATAAACAGTACCAGACAATCTAATTCTACAGAAGAGAGCCAATAATTCCACACGAAAAGCCAACAAAAAGTCTCGGAAACTTTGTTTTCTTTATTGGTGTGACTTCTCATACTCATCCTAATAAATCTGATACCATCTCGTGCGAACGTGATATAGACGAACAGTACTTGGCAGAGAGAAAACACTGAAAACTAGTAAAAGGAAGCAAAGGCACGCGCGCGCGAGCACGCACACCGTGCACACACACACACACACACACACACACGCACACGCACACACACACACTTCGTTGACTTGATTTTGAATGACGTCTTCGCGTGACCTTTAAGATATTCTTATTTGGTTCTTTTCGACAGGGTCTCGGTCAAGATCCCGAAAGTATATTTTGTGATACATTTCAAACGTTTGGCTCCCCACCCCACCCTCCCCCCCCCTTTCTTATCTCTTTCACACACACACACACACACACACACACACTCACACACACACTTCTCCTCCTGCCCCCTCCCTATCCACGCCTGCCCCTCTTCCATCTACTCCTTCTTCTTCTCCTACCATTTCTCGAAATCCTGCATGCAACTGTCAATGCGTTTTCTCCGAAATGGTAATCTCAAAAACGGAAGCATCCGAAGAAATTAGGAGAGGTTTTCTTCCGGCAAACAGCCTTCGAAATCGTGGAGAGGTCTTCTGTGATTCCGTTCAAAGTCTCGCGCACACAATGGAAGAGTGGTGCAGAACTGGGACAGCGGTTGCATGCAGACATGCAAGGGACTTATTGCTGTTTCTCCCCCAGTGCGCAAGATGCTAGCTGCTTTCTTCTCGAGTGCACGTGCAACTCACATACTTTCTCCTGTTGCATGTTGTGCAGTATTTAAGTGAATTGGATGCCGTGCGACAAACTTTCGTCAAAAGGGTCGAGTTCAGAACCTTTAAAGAGGTGGTGGAGCACCACAAACAGAGCCTTAGGAACTGTACGTGAAGTCCTGGAAAATCCAGATCGACGCGTTTGCGTCTTCGCTTGTCTATGTGGTCCTTGAGATTTTTTTTAGAAATGTATTGCTAAATGAGTATAGATAATGGTTCTAAACTTTGGGCATTAGCTGAAAGTTCAGTCCTGTCAACAACAACAAAAAATCTTCTTTGGAAAACTTGGGCATTGGGTAGAAACGGAGTCCGTGAACCATAATCGAGTCAAAAGCCTAAAGGTATGCTCCTCCTCGTTTAAACGATGATGTATCCAAACACATATCTGTCCAGGCTTTCAAAAGTAAGCAGAGAATCCTTCCACTTGGACACATACCGAACATCAATGGCATGGATGCTTCTTAATTATGCAGAGTGGGCATTTTTGATAGATTTAATTTTGCAGTTTGATAAAGGCGTCAATTACAAAATGAATTCATCATAAGAAAATCCCACTCCGCACGGACAGATTTTCGGTATCTTTCACAGTTAAAAGATGATTTTATCCGATGAAAGGGGCTGACATTAACGTTCAACATTAACACAACTGCATAACAACCCCAAAGAGCTTGTACATACCTTCAGAGTCATCCAGTATCAAAGCGGCGGCATCTGCTAAAAACAAAAGTGCCTAACCAAGAAACTAGAACGGCAGGTTTGCTTCCATGGCAATGGTTTCCGATGGTCTGAGAGTTTGTACTCTCCAACGCATGACAGGTACCCTTCCAGTAGCTTCCCCTGTAGTCTCACTGCAGAAATGCCTATATAACACTAACCTTTTAATTTAAATTATGCATTGAATTTGGCCGAAACGTTTCTTTCCTCGTACACCACCCGAGGAAGATACCTACAGCGCTTCGGGAACGTAACTAAACCAGCAAATAGAAGGAGCAGATTCCAATACTTGTAAACAAAACTGGTTTCCAACATCGGCAAAGTATGTGTTCACAATGGAAGGCTTTTATGGTGTGCTACAAACTCCAACGTCATAGATCCCGAATTTGTGCATTTCAACCGAAGTCTAGTTTTTGGCGACTTTGTGATGTTTACTGAAAATGAATTTGACGATGTTCTGCGTGTAACCAAACGGATTTAAGTGCTATACGTACTGTCAAATAATTTCTGTGAGTAACTTAAGATTTCTCGGGTCTTTCATGTGCGTCACTTTCTCGAGAGACGGGTGAAAGGAAAAGGGAAAAACAGACACAAAGTACTACGCTCCAGACTTCAAGAAATGTGTGCATGCTGTACTGAATGCAAAATATTGAAAATTAAATGCGGGCAAATTTGATAGCACGCTGCACGCTTTATTGGTATTGAATGGAACTGCTTCCGCTAGACAAAAGCCTATGCAAGTTTGAGATCTTAGACTGTGACTTTGGATATAACTATGCAGCCCTAAACAAAGGTTGCGCAGAGTGAAACAGTTGAAATGGTACAGAATATCTCTCTCTCTCTCTCTCTCTCTCTCTCTCTCTCTCTCTCTCTGTTTCTCTCTCTCTCTCTGTCTCTGTCTCTCTCTCTGTCTCTGTCTCTCTGTCTCTGTCTCTGTCTCTGTCTCTCTCTCTCTCTCTCTCTCTCTCTCTCTCTCTCTCTCTCTCTCTCTCTCTCATATAAAGGGGCGTGTTAACACCATCATCAGTATTGCAACTACCACTCACCATCCGTAATACTGCAACTAGATTGCAGTAACAGACAGACCACAAAAGTCGCCCATTTTGCACTCACAAATATGTAAGGCTATAATAGTGCTCAACTCAAATTTACTGAAAGCACAAGCCTCCTCCTCCGAAAAGGCCGTATACTGCACATGTAGCCCTGGAATTTTATGCCAAGCAAAGAAGGCACAATTTTCCTTTGGGAAAAAAAAGTGAAAAGATTGTCCCTTGTGTTAGTAGAGCAGTTAAGATATACGCTTTATCCTTCTTTGATATATCTACCCCACCCCCATTCTCCTACTTTCCTCTTCTTCGATCCTCTCACCCACCCATGTCTCCAACGCTGAAACGTACACCAACCGGAGGCAGTTAAAACAAAATCACAATCAGGATGCAGTTTGATCATTTTAGGGCACAAAATCAAGCTTAATTTTGGGACAATGCCGCTCTGCGGGAAATCCTGTTAAGTGCTGTTTTGATCCGAAAACCAGTATCCACTAAACCAGCATGGACGAACGGTGATTTTCACTGAAAATAATGAGAGTAATGTCACAGCGGAGCAGTCCAGACGACCTCCTTCTGTGTTCAGACGTGCACCACCTACCGGGTGTTGAAGTCTTGAAGACAAAGAAAATTGGCCACTCTGTGAATGGCCCTAGCCCAACACATTATTAATGCTGAATTCTCCATGAACCCCTGCGGTCACCATGCATGCCGTTCCCCCTCCCTCTCCTCCAAGTCCTGCCCTCTCAGCTTTACCCAACCCCAATTCCCCAGTCAACAGAAAGGACGTAAAAGAAAGAAAAAAGAAAGAAAGAAAAAAAGAAAGATTAGAACACAACAAAAGATTAGAATGAATTAATGAAAACGATTGCATATCGGCCTTCGAGAAGTCCAGTTTTGATCGTAAGAAAGAATAGAAAGAAAGAAAGAAAGAAAGAAAGAAAGAAAAGAATAGATATATAGCGATCACTATTTCATATTGTCCTTCAAAACGACTTCACTTTTGATCGTCAGAAAAAAATAGAACACTTAGGAAGAAAGAGGGATCAAAACCTACACAGAAACTCAAAAATACCCAGCATGCATCCCCCGAAAACGGAGTATGACTGCCAAAATGACAGAGGCGGGGGGGGGGGGGGACGATCATTCCCGTAAAACCCCACTTGTACTCACGAGTGAACGTGGGTGAAGCAGCCCACGAACGCAGAAGAAGAAGAAGAAGAAGAAGAAGGTTTGCCCGAGCAGTGCTATACTAACTGGCTTTGACAAATTGAAGCCAACTGCAGTAGCTTGCACTGAGTCAAGTCAAGTCAAGTCAAGTCAAACAGTTTATTTACCAAATGCAAAGCACAGGATTTTGTTATGGTGTATGCATAAAACTTCACACTCCTTCCACACGCATATATCATAATAAATATGTACAGATAAAGTGTTCAATTTCACTGGGCCTATTTACGTGTGTATACCAACCAGACAGTTCAAAACGGACTGGTTGTTCTTTTAGCACATGGTCGTTAAGGGAAGTGTCTGAAAGAGGTGTGGTAAGTGCTTATAAGATTACTCAGTCTTACTACTGCACTGGGAAGGCAATTCAATGATGGCTTTGTACGTGTGTCCCTTTATACTATGAAGTGACATTCTTGACTACGATGACATCTTTTGATTTAGATAAGATACTAACACGAGCCATAGACCTATATTATTAAATATAGGTCCCTGCACGAGCAAACCAATTTCTTGACTCGATCAGTCCAGCTGTCTTCTGAAGTGAAATCGACATCAAAAGCGAAACGTTTTTGTGTTTGAGGTCATACCATTAATTTACGTTTACGTTATGTTTTGTTGTTCGACACATGACGGGCGCTGTGGCGGGGTGGTAAGACGTCGGCCTCTTAATCGGAAGGTCGAGGGTTCGAATCCCGGTCGCGGCTGCCTGGTGGGTTAAGTGTGGAGATTTTTCCGATCTCCCAGGTCAACATATGTGCAGACCTGCTAGTGGCTTATCCCCCTTCGTGTGTACACGCAAGCACAAGATCAAGTGCGCACGGAAAAGATCCTGTAATCCATGTCAGAGTTCGGTGGGTTATAGAAACACGAAAATATCCAGCATGCTTCCTCCGAAAGCGGCGTATGGCTGCCAAAATGGCGGTGTAAAAACGGTCATACACGTAAAATTCCACTCGTGCAAAAACGAGTTTCAGCCCACGAACGCAGAAGAAGAAGAAGAAGTTCGACACATGCACGTGTGTTTATGTCAAATACACCATTGGCGTCTGAAGTCTTGGAAATGGGAGGAATCAAAGCTCGAGCTCGTTATTTCCCTCCTATAAAAAAATATTTAAAAAACAGAAGAAAAAAAACTTGGCAAAGAAATAAACAATACAACAAAAACAAGTCGCGTAAGGCGAAAATACAATATTTAGTCAAGTAGCTGTCGAACTCACAGAATGAAACTGAACGCAATGCCATTTTACTCGTAGCATCGTCAGGCCACCGATCATGGCAAAGGCAGTGAAATTGACAAGAAGGGCGGGGTAGTAGTTGCGCTAAGAAGGATAGCACGCTTTTCTGTACCTCTCTTTGTTTTAACTTTCTGAGCGTGTTTTTAATCCAAACATATCATATCTATATGTTTTTGGAATCAGGAACCGACAAGGAATAAGATGAACGTGTTTTTAAATTGATTTGGACAATTTAATTTTGATAATAATTTTTATATATTTAATTTTCAGAGCTTGTTTTTAATCCGAATATAACATATTTATATGTTTTTGGAATCAGCAAATGATGGAGAATAAGATAAACGTAAATTTGGATCGTTTTATAAATTTTTTTATTTTTTTTTACAATTTTCAGATTTTTAATGACCAAAGTCATTAATTAATTTTTAAGCCACCAAGCTGAAATGCAATACCGAACCCCGGGCTTTGTCGAAGATTACTTGACCAAAATTTCAACCAATTTGGTTGAAAAATGAGGGCGTGACAGTGCCGCCTCAACTTTCACGAAAAGCCGGATATGACGTCATCAAAGACATTTATCAAAAAAATGAAAAAAAAGTTCGGGGATTTCATACCCAGGAACTCTCATGTCAAATTTCATAAAGATCGGTCCAGTAGTTTAGTCTGAATCGCTCTACACACACACACACACACACACACACACACACACACACACACACACACACGCACGCACATACACCACGACCCTCGTTTCGATTCCCCCTCGATGTTAAAATATTTAGTCAAAACTTGACTAAATATAACAAACAAGTCGCGTAAGGCGAAAATACAACATTTAGTCAAGTAGCTGTCGAACTCACAGAATGAAACTGAACGCAATGCAACGCAGCAAGACCGAAAACTCGTAGCATCGCCAGTCCACCGCGCACGGCAAAGGCAGTGAAATTGACAAGAAGAGCGGGGTAGTACTTGCGCTGAGAAGGATAGCACGCTTTTCTGTACCTCTCTTTGTTTTAACTTTCTGAGCGTGTTTTTAATCCAAACATATCATATCTATATGTTTTTGGAATCAGGAACCGACAAGAAATCAGATGAAAGTGTTTTTAAATTGATTTGGACAATTTAATTTTGATAATAATGTTTATATATTTAATTTTCAGAGCTTGTTTTAATCCAAATATAACATATGTATATGTTTTTGGAATCAGCAAATGATGGAGAATAAGATGCACGTAAATTTGGATCGTTTTAGAAAAATATAAATTATTTTACAATTTTCAGATTTTTAATGACCAAAGTCATTAATTAATTTTTAAGCCACCAAGCTGAAATGCAATACCGAAGTCCCGCCTTTGTCGAAGATTGCTTGGCCAAAATTTCAATCAATTTGATTGAAAAATGAGGGCGTGACAGTGCCGCCTCAACTTTTACAAAAAGCCGGATATGACGTCATCAAAGGTATTTATCGAAAAATGAAAAAAAACCTTCCGGGGATATCATACCCAGGAACTTTCATGTCAAATGTCATAAAGATCGGTCCAGTAGTTTGGTCTGAATCGCTCTACACACACACACACACACACACACACACACACACACACACACACACATACACCACGACCCTCGTTTCGATTCCCCCTCGATGTTAAAACATTTAGTCAAAACTTGACTAAATGTAAAAAGCAGCACTCACACACACAAACACACACAAGCACACACACAAACACACACACACACACACACACACACACACACACACACACACACACACACACACACACAAACACACACACAAACACAGACAAACGATGTCGAGTGCGTGCTCATTAGTATTTCAGATCATCCAGTCCGTACCAAAAACTGAGCACAACGAAAGAGACAAGAAACAACCACCAAGAGGTGAGTACTCCCTACGGATTACCAGATTGGAAGCGTCAGCATTCATTTGGCTTCCATTCATTTTCCCCGCGTGTGTATCCCTCTGCCCACATGAGGGGAGTCCGTGTTTGATTAACGATGATTGCAGCGGCAGGTGATGACAGGTGAATGTCCTACATAGGTATATGTTTTATATTGGAAATGGTGAGACAAGGTATACATAGGTTAACTGGCAATTGTTCATGTTTCTTCTTCTTGTAACGGTAACTATGCATCAGTGTGTGTGTGTGTGTGTGTGTGTGTGTGTGTGTGTCAGTGTGTGTGTGTGTGTGTGTGGCTATATAATCATCATTAATGCTCTCATGATCAACCACACATAAACTTAGATCATATAATACGTTTTATGTCGGTGATGGGGAGACAAGGAATGTACAGGCAATCTGGCGATTATTTGTTTAATCTTCTTTGTTTGGATCGATTTATTCTTCAGAAAAATTCCCTTGTTATCCCTAAAACAGTTTTAGCAACAGCAAACAGAAACTAGATAAGCACAATGTCGGTCATCCGCGAGCAAAACATGCCAAAAGCCAGGGGAGAACGTAAAAACAGGCTATGTACCAGTTAAATGGGAGGCTCTGATTGCAGTGGGACGGGGAGTGCGTGTGTGGGGGGGGGAGGGGGGAAGAGGGGGTGGGGGCATTTCAGTGCCAGTGGCTAGACATAACTCAAAATAAGTTTGTTTTTTTTAGACGCCGGGTTACCACGGCAGAGACAAATGACCAACTTTTTGTCAGGATAGTCTCGGCCCACACGCATTACAAAGGCCAAATCACTTCCCGCACGAGACGAGACCTATGGCGAGACTTGCTTCATTGGAAGTCGTGATAGGTCTGGGTACTGTAAGATTCAATAACATCAGTAGAGTAAAATCCAACGAAACCAGTACTGACTGTAAGACTTCAATAGCGGCAGACGGCAATACGATGAACTTTGTGTCTTGTACTAACCTTGGCACTTACTTGCAACGGGACTGACGAGGCACTGGCCTAACCTTTTGAATCTCATATCGAGAATGAGATGGAACCAAAGTGCGGAAACAGCCGAATTTCTCTGGTGTGGATTATAATCAAAATGAAGACCAGTGTCTGACGGATTGAAAGTAGGCGATGGTGAATCTTCCTGCATGTTAAGCTGACCTTGTGTGGGAAGTTAATTTCTGTTAGAGAATTAAACACTCGCCAATGATAAATTTACAGTAGGCTAAATATGAAATTCAGTCATAAGCCTATTGAATACTGAGGTGAAAAGAATTGCATTAATTTTAGGCCACATGTGGGTGTTTTGTAATATGCGCTGTTTTGTTCATAGTTTGTAGTTTATATCAGTTGCTAAATGCTAATGACTCCTTAGCTTTTGGTGTGCACTGATTATTAATACAAACTGTTTACTTGTTTTTGGCTCCTATACCATCTAAAACGTGATGTTCTATGTGTAAGCATACACAACAGAACTAACATGCAACATAAACACAGCCTTCCTACACCCATTGGAAGTCAGTATATGGGCCCACAATGCAGCTCTCGGAGAAAAACGCTCACAATCACGTTCCTCAGTTTACTGTGCAGCATAGGTCTGCCACCCGTAACACGGATAATAAACGCCATGCAAATAACACGATGACCAAAAGGTGAACTAATATGTTACATACTTAGGATGAAAGCTAATGTTTGCACATAGTAAAAAACACAGTACAAATCTATGCTATTGTAAAAAGAGAAGGGCGTAATGGCCTAGTGGATGGAACGCCGGCCTCCCATGCCGCGGAAGTTTGAGTGTTCGAATCCCGGCCGCGCCTGGTGCAGGTTATGGGTGAAGATTTATCCGATCTCCCAGGTCAAGTGATGTGCAGATCTGCTAGTGCCTTGCCCACCTTCGAGTAAACGCAATCACTTACAAGACCAAGTGCGCACGGAAAAGATCCTAAAGTTTGGCGGGTTATAGAAACACGAAAATACAAAGCATGCATCCCCCGAAATCGGCGTGTGGCTGTCTGAATGGTGGGTTTAAAAACGGCCATACGTAAAAACCCACTCGTGCAAAAGAACGAGTGCACGTGGGAGTTTCAGCCCATGAATGCCGCAGAAGAAAAAAAAATTAAGGCTAGGAAAAGAACTGTACAACTCCGGCCTCAGACAATTGCTTATAATTATGGAACACAATACAAAGCAGTACAGACAGAAAAGGGAATCAACTTTACCATTCCCCTGAAATTTGCTTAACCGAGTACTATTTTTCTCGCAGATGAATCAATGCAGCAATGACTCATCACGAGAAGGTCACATCGATTTATCTACTTCATTTACCAGATACCTCCCTCCGGCACATAACCCTTCATACAATCCTTATATACACAGAAAAGGCTTATTACAGATTTCCGATCGTATTCGGGCACCAGATGACAGAAATCTCCGAGAGCGGCCAATTCCTCCCACGGACATATTGAACCAAAGACAACTCCTGTACCCGAACCACTGAACACAAGCAATAAGTATGTAAGTGGAAGCCGGCTGACCGGTCCGAGATCTAATTCATTATCTAGGTGTGAGTGGACGAAGAGTGGCTATGTCACGATCGGGTGACAGAGACCAAGAAAGCGTCACTCAGTGGAGTGCCTGTTCTGGGTCAATGTATGATAGAAAGCGCCTGTGCGTGATATTGGACACAGCAGAGTTTTTGCTGACAGTGCTCCCGAGCACGGATGTTTTGAAACGCACGAGCTTCACAGTGCAGGTTTCTGCTGTCATAGGGCTGACGGTTTTTTTCGCTGACAGCGCGCACGGGATTTTCAGGGATTGAGTTTCTCGTGTCTTTTTCCTGTTTGGGGAGGCAAAACTGTGTATAGCTGGACTGGTTTGGTGACAAGGTCAGTCACGTGTATTTGGCTAGGTGGTCTGTCAGAGACTCAAGGACGACACACTTGACACCCAGCGGCAGAAGGGGAAGGACCTAACACACAGTTACTAGAGTATGATGGTTTTTCACCGAGTATCATATTCGGCACTCTAGGGGAACTTCCACAAGTTATTCCTTTCCTCTGCCACGTATTTTGCTGAGGACAAGTCGTCACATTTCCTTCGTCGGCGATGGCTTTCGCATAAGGATTCGACAAGGGGTTCTGGACGTTTTGGGTCACTGTTGACGAACAGAGACTGTTCCAGGGAGGAGGCGGACTTTGCTTCCATTGAGAGTTACAATCATAGGCTTTTGAGGTAATAAATCATTATTTAACGCTGTTGATGAGTCTGTGTTGTGGAATGAAATACTCTCTGTTGTTCTTTCCAGGTTAGCGCATAATTTACTCTCTGTGACGCTAAAATACTAATCTGTATATGGTTTTTGCAGATAGGGAGAGAAGGACGGAAAATGGCTGTTTTGTTGTTGTAAAAAGTCAGTTTTGTGCAGGCCCACGTGCTCGATGAGATATTTAAAGATGACATGTTTTAAGGTGGTGGGTGAGGGGTAGCTGACATGTTTAGTGCACCGATGCTTTCTGTTTGCAGCCTTCCTTCGTTCGTTCGTTTCGTTCGTTCGTTACGTTCCCGTAACATCGGCACGGCTGACTCTGGCGGGAACTGTTGAGGCTACGCTAACCAGGAGACCGGCTAACCAGCGGACCGGCTAACCAGCGGACCGGCTAACCAGCGGACCGGCTAACCAGCGAACCGACTAACCAGCATACCGGCTAAGCAGCAGCAGCAGAGATAAAGCTAAGTGCACCATGTCGTACGCACCCCGTTGACCACCGTTGTCTTTTCGTATCTATGATTTCATTGGAGTAGGGACAACGTGGGGTGTGTGACACCTGCACGAACTAGAGCTTTTCGAACAGAACATTCTCATTTCGACTGTATTTACACGGGTTCAGCGTGTTACTATAATTTTCTACATAGTACTGGCATTTTGTCAGTGAACACTGGTTTTTTACGTGTTGAGAACGTAAAAGGAACATATTTTGAGTGAAGGCTCGAGGGAGGTGGAGAGTTTATATATAAACAGGCGTCTGAAACTTATACTTTTGTTGACTCTATTTAATTGTATGCCTGCGAGAGTGGATCGTGGTGTGGTTAGTTAATTAGTAGTAATTAACCGGTTCATAATCACCTTGAGTGATTTATTGAAACGTGACACGTGGGGGCCAAGCCGGGATTTACTCAGTTAATTTCCAACTGATAAAGACCCACCAATTAAGGAGAACTAAGAGCAGATAATCTCGTCAGTGCTCGACTTATTTTCTGCTTGGTGCTACCCTTTTTTGTATAGTTTTGATCATATACCACACCTTAAGCGATTCACATCTTGCAGGAAATGTAAATTGTAATTTGTGAGTTATTGTATGCGCTAACTGTGATTATCTCCCTTTCCTTTGTTTGTGAATCTTTGTTGTTGTACGTTCAGAGTTTTCCGTTGCAGAGAGCTGAGCGGGGTTAGCGGATTTGTTATTCGTTTTACTCAGTTTTCTCTACATTGTTGTTTCGCATTCCGTAACAGGTTACATTTTCTACCGTCTTGTTTTACTTGGATTTTTCTCCATATTTTGACTTTGTTGGAATTTTGGGGGGGAAGGGTCCGAGGACTTCTGTCCTAACCAAGGCTGTGGGAAACACTCTGTTTCACCGCAAAAAGCAGCCGATAAAGTAGGCCACGGCTGTGGGAAACACTTTGTTTCACCGCAGAAAGCAGCCATAAAGTAGGCTACGCGATTTGTTCTACACCGTTTGGATTTTTCTTCTGCATTTTCCGGTTGCTGGATTTTTGTATCCACCGCTTTCGTCACCGCGTATTCTAGCTATAGCTGCGTTAGACTTACTTTTGTGATAAAGCTTTGCTAAAACTAACCATGGCTACAGGGGGATCTCCGACGAGGAGAATAACTTTCGAGACTCCTGGCAGTGAGGAACAGACAGAGCGTGACGCACGCGTTAGAGCGCGTAGTTTGCTTAAACGCAAGGAGCTGGAACGTAGGGAAGACATAGAGCGACAGACGAGAAAAGAAGAGCTTGACAGACAAGAACGACAGGCCGAACGTGACAGACAGGACAAGAAAGAGAAAGACGAACGAGACAGACAGGAAAAGAAGGACGAACTGGACAGACAAGAAAGAGAACGTGACAGACAAGAAAGAGAACGACAGGCCGAACGACAGGCCGAACGTGACAGACAAGAAAGAGAACGACAGGCCGAACTTGACAGACAGGAAAAGAAAGACGAACGTGACAGACAAGAAAGAGAACGACAGGCCGAACGTGACCGACAGGATAAGAAAGACGAACGTGACAGACTAGACCGGAAGGAACAGGCGGATCGCGATCACCAGCTAGAGCTAGCTAGGCTACAGGCCGAGAAGGGTACGCTCACTCAGGCTAGCGCGCCGACGTTTGTTGCCGACCGTACGAGACTGCCGACGTTCGACGATGACAAGGACGAGCTCGACGACTTTTTACGCCGGTTTGAGCGCATTGCATCTGACCAGAAGTGGGAAGAGGCCACGTGGGCTAGCCGCCTTAGCACCTGCTTAAAGGGACGCGCATTGCAGCTCTACAACGCTTTGGAGGACGACGAGGCGAGAGACTATCAGGCACTTAAGAAGGCGTTACTCCAGCGCTTTAACCTGACTGCTGAAGCCTACAGACGACGTCTGCGTAACAGCAAGAGACTGAGCGGCGAGCTGAGTCATCAGTTTGTGGCACGCCTTAACCTCTACCTGCGGCGCTGGGTGGAGATGGCCGAAAAGGACTGGACCGTCAACGACCTTGCCGACCTCATAGTCATGGAACAACTGATGTCCAGCCTGCGACCTGAGGTGGTGACCTTCGTGCAGGAGCACCAGCCCAAGACTACTCAGGAGGCAGCCGACTGGATCAGAGTGCACGAGGACGCCCAGGCGATCTCCGGCAAATCTTCAGGCTCACGGCCAGGAAAAACGGGAAATTCGGGTTCTTCAGGACCCAAGGACGGGAAGGACGATCAGGGACACAAGGGATCGAGTTCCAGAACTGACATCCAGTGTTACTACTGCAACAAGCGGGGCCACGTGAAGAAGGACTGCCACAAGAGACAGGCTGACCAGAAGGGCGTTCACTTCGTTGGCAGTGAGGAGTTCAGGGACGTCACGAGCTCATGCACCATCCCACAACTCTGCGTTCCGTGCTCCAGGAAACATTTCCAGCCCCACTGCAACGTCTACGTTAACGGAGTGAAGGGCGAAGGTCTGCGGGACACAGGGGCAGACATGATAGTGGTTCGGGCGAGTCTAGTTCCAGCCATGGCCTACACAGGAGACAGCATCAGGGTGAGAATGGCCGAGGCATCTCACGCTTACGACTTGAACACGGCAGTGATCAAGGTCGTAACCCCGTTGTTCACGGGGACCATTGTGGCCGTCGTCATGGACGATCCTCCATGCGACCTGCTCATTGGAAACCGGGTTCAGTTTGTGGACGGCGTCACCAGGGAGGTTCCCGTTTATCGGTCTCCCGACGTCATTTCAGTGCTCACGCGGGCACAGGCGGAGCGAGAGGACAAACCTCTCAAACCCCTACCTGCTGCACGAGCTGCCCTGGGGAACGTGACCCCCGCGCTTCTCGCGAAGGCTCAGGATTCTGACCCGACCTTAGCTACTCCTCGGGAGCACGCGAAGTCGGGGAAGGTGAAGCTGAGCGGGAAGCATGGGAGGTCAAAGTTCCTCAGGGACAAGAAGTTGCTCTACCGTGAGTTCAGCAACCAAGAAGGTACATTCAAACAGGTTGTCGTGCCTCGCGAGTTTCGCGAGGGTGTCATGGCAACGGCACACGACTCGATTCTGGGAGGTCATCTTGGTACCAAGAAGACCACGGATCGTGTCTGGCGCCACTTTTACTGGCCAGGCATCTGCACGGATGTCCGACGTTTCTGTGCGTCCTGCGATAAGTGCCAGAAGGTGGTTGCCAAAGGAAGGGTGAGGAAGGTCCCCTTAGAGAAGATGCCGCTCATCGACGAACCCTTTCGTCGGGTGGCAGTGGACATCATCGGGCCCATCTTGCCTGCGTCTGAGGACGGAAACAGATACATTTTGACCATGGTGGACTACGCTACTCGATACCCAGAGGCGATCCCTCTGAAATCGATTGAAGCCACGCGAGTAGCTGAGGCTCTGGTTACTATGTGGTCCCGGCTGGGAATTCCAGCAGAGGTACTCACCGACAGAGGCACGCAGTTCACGGGAGGAGTGATGGCGGAGGCAGCACGACTGCTATCACTGGAGCAGCACTTCACCACTCCTTACCATGCTCAGTGCAACGGACTGGTGGAAAGGTTCAATGGCACCTTGAAGACCATGCTGAGGAAACTAGCTCAGGAGAAACCACGCACGTGGGACAGGTACATCCCAGCATTGCTTTTTGCATACCGCGAGGTTCCTCAGGAGAGCTTGGGTTTTTCCCCATTTGAGTTGTTGTACGGCAGACAGGTACGCGGTCCCATGGCTATCCTGCGTCAAGCCTGGACGGACGAAGAAGCTGACGAGGAGGTGCAGACGACAGCGACCTACATAGTAGAACTCAGGAACAGGATTGAAGAGACCTGCAAACTGGCTCAAGAGAACCTGGGAAGAGCAGCACAGCGTTATGCGCGAGGATTCGACCGCAAGGCACGGCCGCGCAGCTTCAAGATTGGAGAACGGGTGTTGCTACTTCTACCTGTCAAACACAACAAGCTACAACTGCAGTGGCAAGGACCTTTTGAGGTGACAGCGAAAGTGGGCCAGAACGACTACAGGATCGTCATGAACGGGAAAGCACGCCTGTACCACGCCAACCTGCTGCGCGCCTACATAGAGAGGACTGCCTACGGGGAAAAGGACAAAGTGACAGAAGCAGTTGCTGTCGTGATGGACGAGACAACGGAAGAACAGGGAGGAGGACGGGTACCAGTTTGTCCGCTGGAGGCTAGTGAGGATCTCACGGACGTGCACATCTCACCTGATCTTGGGGACGACCAGCAGGCGGACCTGCAAGAGATCCTGAAGGATGCAGCACGGGTCCTTACAGACATACCACTTCAGACGCATCTAGAGGAGTTTACCTTCGACTTGCTGGAGAAACAGCCAGTGAGGACGAAGCAGTATCCCATGCCTCATGCCCAGAAGGAGGTGGTCAGGAAGGAAATCGCCGACATGACGAAGTTGGGCGTCATCGAGCCAGCGAACTCTCCCTACAGTTCACCAATTGTGCTTGTAAAGAAGAAGGATGGACGCGTCAGGTTCTGTGTTGACTACCGGAAGCTGAACAAGATTACGGCGTTTGACGCGGAACCCATGCCTGATGTGGACTACCTCTTCAGTCACTTGGCCAAGGCCAAGTACTTTTCCAAACTGGACCTCACCAAGGGATACTGGCAAATCCCAGTTGCCGAGGAAGACCGCCCAAAGACTGCATTTACCACTCCATTCGGCCAGTTCCAGTGGACAGTCATGCCTTTTGGTCTACAGAATGCAGGTGCCGTCTTCACTCGCATGATGAGGAAACTTTTGGAACCTTTGAAGCGCGAGGACATCAGCAGTTTCATCGACGATGTGCTGATCGCGACAGAGACATGGACTGAACATCTCGACGCCCTGCGCGACGTGTTCGGAAGGTTGAAGGACGGAAATCTGGGAGCTAAACCGTCCAAGTGCTACTTGGGATTCCGGGAATTGTCTTTCCTGGGTCATGTTGTCGGCGAGGGATTGCTCGTTCCAGAGGACGACAAGATCCAGAAGATTCGGGAGGCGGAGCCACCGCGCACGAAGAAAGAAGTCAGGTCTTTCCTGGGCCTAGCCAGCTTCTATAGACGCTTCATCCCGCACTTTGCCGAAATCGCTCTACCACTGACCAACCTTACCAAGAAACTACAACCGACCGTTGTAGTGTGGACTGAGGAATGTAGCTCCGCATTCAACACCCTGAAGAGGCGACTCACCAGTCAGCCTATTCTCCGACTACCAGACCTGAACAAGGACTTCGTGCTGAGGACAGACGCTTCAGGGAAGGGACTTGGGGCAGTGTTGCTTCAGGAGACAGAGGGGTTTTTGCACCCTGTTTGCTTCGCCAGCCGTAAGCTGACCTCGGCCGAGGCAGCGTATGCAACGGTTGAACGCGAGTGTCTCGCCATTGTCTGGGGCATCCAGAAGTTCGAAGCGTACCTGTACGGACGACCTTTCTGTCTGGAGACGGACCATCAACCTCTGCAATATCTTCAGGTTGCAAGGTTGGCAAACGCCAGACTTATGCGCTGGGCGTTGATTCTCCAACCGTACCAATTCACGGTACGCGTCATTCCGGGCGCCAACAATGTTGGAGCTGACTTTCTCTCTCGGGCTGTAGAGGAGAACATGACTGTGAGCGAAACCGAGGTTTCGTCTTGAAGAGGGGAGGTGTGTCACGATCGGGTGACAGAGACCAAGAAAGCGTCACTCAGTGGAGTGCCTGTTCTGGGTCAATGTATGATAGAAAGCGCCTGTGCGTGATATTGGACACAGCAGAGTTTTTGCTGACAGTGCTCCCGAGCACGGATGTTTTGAAACGCACGAGCTTCACAGTGCAGGTTTCTGCTGTCATAGGGCTGACGGTTTTTTCGCTGACAGCGCGCACGGGATTTTCAGGGATTGAGTTTCTCGTGTCTTTTTCCTGTTTGGGGAGGCAAAACTGTGTATAGCTGGACTGGTTTGGTGACAAGGTCAGTCACGTGTATTTGGCTAGGTGGTCTGTCAGAGACTCAAGGACGACACACTTGACACCCAGCGGCAGAAGGGGAAGGACCTAACACACAGTTACTAGAGTATGATGGTTTTTCACCGAGTATCATATTCGGCACTCTAGGGGAACTTCCACAAGTTATTCCTTTCCTCTGCCACGTATTTTGCTGAGGACAAGTCGTCACATTTCCTTCGTCGGCGATGGCTTTCGCATAAGGATTCGACAAGGGGTTCTGGACGTTTTGGGTCACTGTTGACGAACAGAGACTGTTCCAGGGAGGAGGCGGACTTTGCTTCCATTGAGAGTTACAATCATAGGCTTTTGAGGTAATAAATCATTATTTAACGCTGTTGATGAGTCTGTGTTGTGGAATGAAATACTCTCTGTTGTTCTTTCCAGGTTAGCGCATAATTTACTCTCTGTGACGCTAAAATACTAATCTGTATATGGTTTTTGCAGATAGGGAGAGAAGGACGGAAAATGGCTGTTTTGTTGTTGTAAAAAGTCAGTTTTGTGCAGGCCCACGTGCTCGATGAGATATTTAAAGATGACATGTTTTAAGGTGGTGGGTGAGGGGTAGCTGACATGTTTAGTGCACCGATGCTTTCTGTTTGCAGCCTTCCTTCGTTCGTTCGTTTCGTTCGTTCGTTACGTTCCCGTAACATCTGCACGGCTGACGCTGGCGGGAACTGTTGAGGCTACGCTAACCAGGAGACCGGCTAACCAGCGGACCGGCTAACCAGCGGACCGGCTAACCAGCGGACCGGCTAACCAGCGAACCGACTAACCAGCATACCGGCTAAGCAGCAGCAGCAGAGATAAAGCTAAGTGCACCATGTCGTACGCACCCCGTTGACCACCGTTGTCTTTTCGTATCTATGATTTCATTGGAGTAGGGACAACGTGGGGTGTGTGACACCTGCACGAACTAGAGCTTTTCGAACAGAACATTCTCATTTCGACTGTATTTACACGGGTTCAGCGTGTTACTATAATTTTCTACATAGTACTGGCATTTTGTCAGTGAACACTGGTTTTTTACGTGTTGAGAACGTAAAAGGAACATATTTTGAGTGAAGGCTCGAGGGAGGTGGAGAGTTTATATATAAACAGGCGTCTGAAACTTATACTTTTGTTGACTCTATTTAATTGTATGCCTGCGAGAGTGGATCGTGGTGTGGTTAGTTAATTAGTAGTAATTAACCGGTTCATAATCACCTTGAGTGATTTATTGAAACGTGACAGGCTATTTCAGAGGACCACAAAGAGCACCAGCTAGCTTTTACTTATCTGCCAATAATCTCATCCTGCTGTTACTCCGGTGTGTGGCTCCAGGAGTGTGGATGACTTGAAACGTGTCCATTGAACCTGACTGGCCTGCACTCTGAGGGTGCTGCTTTTGTTGAATACTTGTCTATACTGATTGTCATTCAAACTAATTTCGGATTCTGCCTGGGTTTTTTTCTCACTCTGACAACACAGACACATTCACAGACACTCACAGAGACAGACACACATGCACAGGCAGGACATACCTTGACAGACTGACACACACACACACTGGCGCACACAGACATACCCACAGTCTCTCTCTCTCTCTCTCTCTCTCTCACACACTTACACACACACACTCCGTTTGTCTTTTTCCCGCAAATAGTCGACTCGTCCACACGCTTTAATGTTCAACTACATACAAACCAACTAACGCTCGTACCTCTCAACCTATCATACCCAAAAGTATTTAAGCGGGGGGGGGGGGGGGGGGGGGGGGGTGGAGCAAGTTACTAACTTCAGTTAACTACTTTTTTTTTGATGAAAACAATTATGACGAACAGCAAAATATATCATTATTATTAATTCATTTAAACACAAGCATGGTAATAGAGAAAGAGAGAGTGAGGGAGGGAGAGTGAGGGAGGGAGAGAGAGAGAGGGAGAGGGAGAGAGAGAGAGAGGGAGAGAGAGAGAGAGATTGAGAGAGGAAGAAAGAGAGAGGGGGGGCAAGGGGAGGGCGCGAGAGAGAGGTAGAGAAAGAGCGGAGGGAGGGGTGGGAGAGAGTGAGCGAGAAAGAGAGATTTTCGAAGATTGTCCATGTTAAACGAAAGAATGATATTATTGCTATTTATAACCCTATCTGTTTATGTTTAAACTGTTCAGCATCGCTCACTGTATCAGAGAGAGAGAGAGAGAGAATGGTAGGGTTTATGTTTAAACTGTTCAGCATCGCTCACAGTATCAGAGAGAGAGAGAGAGAGAGAGAGAGAGAGAGTGGCAGGGAGGGTGAGAGAGACAGAGAAGTGGAGAGGGGGAGAGAGAGAGAGAGGACGATTAAAGATAGAGAGAGGGAGAGAGGGGAGGGGAGGGAGAGAGAGGATGGGGAGAGAGGATAGAGAAAGAGAGAAAGTGTGCAAATGCCAGTTGACGGAGAGAATTATAGCTAAATTATAATTGATTGAAAATATTGTACATTTTCGAAGATTGTCCATGTTAAACGAAAGAATGATATTATTATTATTTATAACCCATTCTGTTTACGTTTAAACTGTTCAGCTTCGCTCACAGTATCATACTCGTAGCGAGTCATATTGTAACTGAGGTTCAAAAGAAGAGAAAAGAGAAAAAGAAAAGAGAGAAAAGAAAAAAAAAAAAAAAAAAAAAAACTACTTTTTTTTAGCGCATGACAAGCTAAACCTGGAATTATCCATTCTTCCCCGGGGGCACGTAGAACTGAGGAATAGACAGAATCACAAAATACTGTCTAGCAGATTGACAAAACCCCGGGACCCGGCCATCTCTCTCCATTGTCGGTGATGCGGCACAAGGAGAACGGGGGCAGACCACTTGAGTTCCGTCTTTACCCTCGTGTGATACAGTGGAACCTCTCTTAACTTGAACGATCGCAAAAATCTGAGAAAATCGTATCTTTAAGGCAGCAGACTGACTTAACATGGAGGTAAATTTACATAGGGTATTAAAAAGGAGGGAGTCTACAAACTAATGGAGGTAACTTTACCGACAAGATGAGCAGAAACTCTGAAAAAAATAATCATCTGAAGAGGTAAGGTGAGGTGGGGGAGGGGGGGGGGGGGGCGCGCTGTCCTAGAACAGCGGGTCTTAAAGGATGAGTTTCTCAGTCAACTGTACTGATTATGATGCCAACTTTTATGTTCCCCCTTCTCCTTTTATCCGTTTTGGCTGTCCTTTGGGCTGAGGCCGGATCCTTTTTCTCTCGTTGAAAGTGTGGTGCTGTGTCTAAAGGCTTGGAGCCTTGCATGGTCACGGACATGTATGGATGGCCCGCAATACAACGTTGTTAAGAGAGAGAATCCGTAAATTCAGTGCCGAAAAGAGATTTCAGAGGAGTAACGATGATGTGAAATGTGTGAGGGCCTGAAACATGTCACATACTTGTAAAAATCACTTGAATGGAAGGACGACTCCGTCAGGGCGATGCCACGCTTACTACCCGCAGACTGTTAACTTGCCTAGTTTTACAACCTGTGGTAACGCTCTTGATCGTATCTCCTCTGATGTTCTTTCGGCACTGAATTTACTGACTCTCTCCCAATTACCCGCTTTGTATTGCGCAATGCCACATGTGGATGACGGCTAAGTTAACGTTAACTACAAAAGGCTTATATTCTCCAATGGTGGTTGTGGTGGTGGTGTGTGCCTACGAGTCTGGACACTGTAAGAGTGATGTTCTGAACAAAAAATTGCTTTTTTCTGGCTGTGTGACTGTGTTGACAATAGATCTTGATCCCTCTTACCCTTCTGTGTGTGTGTGTGTGTGTGTGTGTGTGTGTGTGTGTGTGTGTGTGTGTGTGTGTGTGTGTGTGTGTGTGTGTGTACGTACGCGTGTGTGCATGTGTGTGTAACTCATTACTCTTTACCATCAACCTTTGTTACTATCCTCCATTATTTCAATACAACTGAAGAGAAAAACATCCAGGAAGCTACATCTGATAGGTGCCAGGTACAACTACGAATATCAAAACAATAGAACCAAGAGTTCAGTTTTTTTTCTTCAGATATCCCACTTTAATGTATTAAAAATAATATCACATGGACAAAAAATAAAATGTATAATGTGAAGTTGACAATTGTGACATGCTTTCTTATCAGAACATATTTTGTATTTTGATTCATTAACAATTCTGAAAAAGTACTAACTTTTGAAAAACAAAGAGTGAATTTTATAACCTCAATGCAGTCACCTCAAAGAAGAAGAAGAGTCTCATAAAAAGAAGACCTGGCATATGCTCTGAGACATAGTCAGTCTTCAAAATGTAATCTAGTCATGTCAAATTAATACCAAATATTTCTGAGCAAAAATGTGCTCATTTTATCATTTACATGATTAACTCTATTGCACAGTGACTTTGTGAACTTGTTCCTCTCAAATACATTGATCAACATTTAATATATATGTTGGTACACTGCAATCTCATGTCTTCATTCAAATGTCTCTGTATAGTTTAATGATCCAGTTATGAATTTATTAATTAACCATGGTCGAGAAGTTCTATCTATGCTAAAAAAGCAATCCAAGCAACAATAATCAAAACAATTAGAACAAAGCTGAATATTTCATTTCAAGCTGGAATGACCAGTTCAAGTTACAAATAAATATTTTAGTCGTTGTAAGATTAAACTTGATTGATATACTCATTTTCCAGTTAACACGGGTTTCTGGGGATTTTACAATAAATTCTTAGCATTTTCCCCTCTCATAAATATCACACACACACACACATCCTCTATCACACATACTGTACCAATGAGCAAACAACAATTTGGACATAACTGCATGTGAACACATCATTGTGAGCTACTTGTTTTCCAGAGAACATCATATCTAGAATTAAAATGCTGTGGCTTTTATTTCTTTTTGAACTTTCTAATGGTCTCAAACGCGCACACCTCTGAATGTTGAGTTTAAAAGTAAACAGCAACATAAACAATGATATTCAAAATCAAGGACTAAAGCAGAAGAAAAAAGATTAAAAAAACAAAGAAAAAAGATACCTCTGTACAAATATTCTACTCCTTACAAGGAAAATTCCCACAATGCTAGAAGTTAGTAAAAAAACAAACACCTAGGTTACAAAAACAAGGACAAAATTTCACACCCTCAACATGAGTTATGGCCAAAAGAGCCAATGCCTGTAAGCGGAAACTGCTCTGATTGTGACAATGCAGTTGGAAGGTAAGTTTAAGGTCAGATTATAAACACACATCAAACCTAAACGGCAGCATGTGTTATTGTTTGAAATACATGTCTGTCAACTGCTTGACTGTGTCATCTGGGCTGGTGACCCTGTGCCCAATGGTCCTTGAATCCTCATAAACCTCATGGTCATTTCCGCCCTGAAAAAAATGGTACATCAACCCGTACGAAATGAACATATATTATTATTATTATTATTATGATCATTTTTATGCGCCTAATCTAGATATAGCCCTAGGCGCTTACATATTAATTTCTGCCGTTTGAAATGGATTTTTTTACAGACAGACAGACATTTTTTACACACAATATATAACGCATTCACATCGGCCAGTAAAGCTCAGTAGCCTATTAGGCGAGCATTCACCTTTCACGGCCTTTATTCTAAGTCAAACGGGTATTTGGTGGACATTTTTATCTATGCCTATACAATTTTGCCAGGAAAGACCCTTTTGTCAATCGTGGGATCTTTAACGTGCACACCCCAATGTAATGTACACGAAGGGACCTCGGTTTTTCGTCTCATCCGAAAGACTAGCACTTGAACCCACCACCTAGGTTAGGAAAGGGGGGAGAAAAATGCGGCCTGACCCAGGGTCGATCACGCAACCTCTCGCTTCCGAGCGCAAGTGCGTTACCACTCGGCCACCCAGTCCCAATGGCCATATAAGAGACATATAAGAAACCTATAAGTTTCTTATAAGAAACATATAAGTTTCATATATGACAAGTAAAAAACTGTGTATGTCAGTTACACCCATTGCACCTCGGTATAAGCAGACCTAACATATGGATGTTTTCTTGCTGAACAGTAGGGGAACGTATACTGTGTGTACTGTCAGCGTATACGGTAGTATGGTTCGAAGCGATGTCTCCTACTCCAATGACTGATGAGGAGTGACAGTCAGTATAAAACTGTTATCGGAAACAGCTAAATTACGGGGTCCCAGGTAGCTCAGGTGGTAGAGCACTGGGCTTGTGATCGAAAGGTCGCTGGTTCGAATCCGGGCCGGGACGGACACGGGTCAACTTTATGTGCAGACACAGAGACGGTATTCATCTTCCACCCCATGAGAGAGAGAGAGAGAGAGAGAGAGAGAGAGAGAGAGAGAGAGAGAGAGAGAGAGAGAGAGAGAGAGAGAGAGAGAGAGAGAGAGAGAGAGAGAGAGAGAGAGAGAGAGAGAGAGAGAGAGAGAGAGAGAGAGAGAGAGAGAGAGAGAGAGAGAGAGAGAGAGAGAGAGAGAGAGAGACGTGTGATTAGGAATAGCCAGACCTCGGAAATTTTGTTTTTGAAATATATGCGACTTTTTTCTTTTACTGCGAGTTTCCGTTCTTTCCGTGTGACGTCACGTCAATTTATCTGTTCAGCTGGTACAGTAGTTCCAATAAGGATTTTTCGCTGATACCACCAGAAAGTATACGCTGAACGTACAGAACGTATACTGTGAGCTGCTGTGTAGCCGGCCCAGGACTGTATGTTTTGTGCGGTCTGAGCGATGTGCAATACCTCGTCAGTTATAGGAATAGGTTTCTTATAAGTCTCTCATATGAAAAGGACCCCAATTCATATAATTATGAATCATATATGAATCATATATGAGAACCTGCACTTCCCGAAACCTATAGTTTTCTTATGTTTCTTATATGAATCTTATATGAGTCTTATATGAATCAGAACTTAGTTTCTGCATAAAGAATTTAGGACTTAGAAAATGTTTGGATCATGCTGAATAACTGGCAATACTGGCTTTCATATATGTTTCATATATGAACAGGAAGTTGATGGTTTGCCTTGAGCATTATCTCCCCCTGATAGAACGGCCATGTTGGATGGAATTCAAACTTCTTTGTGACAGCAGCTCTGAATGTTAAGCAGAAAATCAGTGAAAGAGCACGACTTAAATGCAGAATTCTTACAGAAATGATTTGACTTGATGTATGCACATGTGAAGAGAATGTTTATATCATGCTGATGTTTTTGGGTCAACAGCTTGACAGGTTTGTGTTTTTATTGAAAATCCAATTTCCCTCCATTACTGTATTTGTTTTGCTCTAGTTCTGGTTCTGCCTGCATGGTGATCAAATAATGTTTTACCAGCACTATACTTTGGTTCAAGCAACAATAAACTGTGACAGCTGTGCATATTCAAGAAAATAATTTGTGGCTGTAACTTGTTTGTTGTTTCTTGTTCATGATTACAAGTTTCAAAGTTCATGAATTTGAAGAGGACAATTAACATGTCTTACTCTTCTTGTGACCAGTGATCTAGAGATCTGTTTGTTTTTGTCCTCAAAGTGAACAAACATTCAGTAAAGATATATCCAGATAAGGTATTTTTCAGTTGGATTCATTATAATTCAAAGTCAAGACAGTTTAGTTGGGTTAAGCAGGTCACTTTTGCTGTTATTTCCCTTGTAAACACAAATGTAGGTCATGGTCATGTGTCTAGTATGAGACATGTAAGTGTCATATATGAGGCATATAAGGAAAATGTAGGTTTCATATAAGATTCTTATAAGTTTCATATATGAACATTTCATATAAGAGACCTATAGGTTTCATATAAGAGAATATAAGGTTCATATAAGAGACCTATATGAGTTCAGGTTATAGGTTTCATATATGATTCATATAAGTTTCTTAAAAGAATTTACCTCATTTGCATTTAAAATACCTATAAGCCACATATATGATTCTGTCATATAAGAATCTTATATGAAATGGGGTCCAATTTCTCATAAGTTCATTTCGTACGGGAATAACTCGCGTCTTTTGAAAATAATAAGACTAAAAAGATAGAAGAAAAGAAAGATAGTCTATAATAAAAAAAAATTGTGAGTGGAAGAATAATATGCTTGGGAAATTAAAATTTAACAACAATAAATGAAAATTACTGGGGTAAAAAAGAAAGGTTCCAGAGCATTTTGACCTACAGGGCGGTGACCCAACAAAAATGCAACCCTCAAAAATGCTTATAACTTCAACATCTGTTAACCGAATCACTTTATATTTTGGGGACATAAACTTCAGCCAATGCATGACATTTCCACAAAGTGACAGTTTTGTATTTTTACAAAGGGTCTGAATTTTGTACAATTTCAAAAAAAGTTGCCAAATGCGGGGATTGACTCAACAGTACGAGGTTTGAAATTGAACGGTAGCCAAACTAACCCGATTTAAGCCCTCCAGATGGTTACCTTTGGAGTAATTCGAATGACATAGTATACCTTAATCAACATTAGACAATCAGTGACTTGAATACAGCAATTACAGGCAGGATCAGGGCATTTCCCATGGATGAATGGGTTTTTGTCATTAATGAATTTTGCGCAATATTGCGCAAGTCAGAACATTGAAAGTACAAAATTGCCACTTAATTGTGGAAGGGTCATGGATAGGCTGAAGTTTATGTCATCCACATTTAAAGTGATTCGGTCAACAGATGTAGAAGTTATTAGCATTTTCGAGGGTTGCAATTTTTAAGCTAATGCTAATATATCCTGACTCCCAGGTTCTAACAATTAACCAGCACAGACAAGCACACTCTTTCAAGCACTCAAAACAAATATGCAAAAGCCCTTCCCATCCATGCGTTTACAAATGCATGCACAGACATGATTTCAAAAGTATGCATGTCTACCCCACACACACAAACCCTTCCATCCCCCTCAAAAAAACAAAAAATCAGGGCTTACAAGTGTCTCACTTGTTGCCCCTGTCTGAAACATCAAATACGCCCCCCCCCCCCCACACACACACACACACACCACACTTTCCATTCTCCATATGCTCACCTTGTCCACTTTATCTCCAAAGAAGTGTATGGTCTTGATGTTGTCTTTCAGTACAAACTGCAGACAGAAGCGCTTGTCCCAGCCAGTGGGATACACGTCGATGCTGATCTGACCGCCAATGGCAAACTCCAGTCCAGCATCTGGAAACGCCTTCCTCAGGGCTTCTACAAACTTGGGGCGAACCTGATGCTCCTATTATTAGAATTATCAAAACAAAAAACGTTTTTAAGCTGTTAAAACCCTGCGAGAAGTATTAAAGAAGGATGTGAAATGTGTCCATTTTCTGTGGAGTCAACTTAATAAAGGTCTCAATTTTATGTGAAACAAAAATAAATCTATATTCCATGCATGACTGTAGGTTAAACAACAAATGTTCCATACTCCAGCCAAGCCGTTTCTGTTTCCACTGTATCACAAACTGTATTTGTCTGTTTTTGAAAAATGTGTGTAATTCAAATTTTTCATAAAGTCAAATACAGTTTGTGATATGTTGGAAACATCCAATACCATTTACATCATTATTTTGTCCATCGTCATCACCCTTCCATTGCCATCACCCCCAAAACAGAAACATTCAGGTAAATATAATTTAATTACTTTCAGGACTGTGAAGAAGAAAGTGCATACACACACACACACACACACACACACACACACACACACACACACACACACACACACACACACACACACACACAAATACACGCATAACAAACAAAACAAACAACAAGTCGCGTAAGGCGAAAATACAACATTTAGTCAAGCTGTCCAACTCACAGAATGAAACTGAACGCAATGCAATTATTCAGCAAGACCGTATACTCATAGCATCGTCAGTCCACCGCTCGTGGCAAAGGCAGTGAAATTGACAAGAAGAGCGGGGTAGTAGTTGCGCTGAGAAGGATAGCACGCTTTTCTGTACCTCTCTTCGTTTTAACTTTCGGAGCGTGTTTTTAATCCAAACATATCATATCTATATGTTTTTGGAATCAGGAACCGACAAGGAATAAGATGAAAGTGTTTTTAAATTGATTTCAAAAATTTTATTTTAATCATAATTTTTATATTTTTAATTTTCAGAGCTTGTTTTTAATCCATATATAACATATTTATATGTTTTTGGAATCAGGAAATGATGAAGAATAAGATGAACGTAAATTTGGATCGTTTTGTAAAAATTTTTTTTTTTTTTACAATTTTCAGATTTATAATGACCAAAGTCATTAATTAATTTTTAAGCCACCAAGCTGAAATGCAATACCGAAGTCCGGCCTTCGTCGAAGATTGCTTGGCCAAAATTTCAATCATTTTGATTGAAAAATGAGGGTGTGACAGTGCCGCCTCAACTTTTACAAAAAGCCGGATATGACGTCATCAGAGACATTTATCGAAAAAATAAAAAAAACGTCTGGGGATATCATTCCCAGGAACTCTCATGTAAAATTTCATAAAGATCGGTCCAGTAGTTTAGTCTGAATCGCTCTACACGCACAGACACACACACACACACCACGACCCTCGTCTCGATTCCCCCTCTATGTTAAAACATTTAGTCAAAGCTTGACTAAATGTAAAAACTAGACACAAGCCACCCATCCCGCTAACCACCTGTCATCACAGAACGAAAGACAAACACACACAGAAATACTTGTTACAAGAATAAGCAACTAACTTTATCATATTCGGCAAACTGCACACGCTCTTCCTGAGAGCAGCTCCTGCCAACTGGACATAGATTGATCATCCCGTTGCGAAACTCAACAAATGTACCTCTGCAAAAAAAAGCAAGTCCTTTGTGATTTAACCAAAATATGGTTGAACCCCCTTTCCAGACCTGATTTCTGATTTCAGAGATCCCCCCTCATAAGGCCTTGCTTCTTTCAAATTTCAGCTCATAATGGCTTTAAAATTTAACTCCAGTTTTAGACTCAGCCTTTTTTAAGACGGGTCGTAAAAGGGAAGGGTCGACAATAACTGATTATCCTGCAGGTTTGATCTCAAAGTTCACAGATATTTATAATATGCATGCACACAGTTTCATTGAGAACAAACATAACAAAGTAATAAGGCAAATTGTTGTGACCTCACTAAAACAAGAAGGGCAAAGCCCATACGACTCACATGCTTGACCTTGACCTTTACATGACCTTGACCTTCAGCTAAACCTAGCAATGACATCATACACTAAGAACTGCTTTACACATTTTTCCTACCAAAATACATGTGACCTTGACCCAAGGTCAAGGTCATCCAAGGTCATGCAACACAAAGCTGTTAATTCAAGACATAGGAAGTACAATGGTGCTTATTGACTCTTTCTACCATGAGATATGGTCACTTTTAGTGGTTCACTACCTTATTTTGGTCACATTTCATAAGGGTCAAAGTGACCTTGACCTTGATCATATGTGACCAAATGTGTCTCATGATGAAAGCATAACATGTGCCCCACATAATTTTTAAGTTTGAAACAGTTATCTTCCATAGTTCAGGGTCAAGGTCACTTCAAAATATGTATACAATCCAACTTTGAAGAGCTCCTGTGACCTTGAAGCAAGGTAAACCAAACTGGTATCAAAAGATGGGGCTTACTTTGCCCTATATATCATATATAGGTGAGGTATTAAATCTCAAAAACTTCAGAGAAAATGGGAAAAATGTGAAAAATAGCTGTTTTTTAGACAACATTTATGGCCCCTGCGACCTTGACGCAAGGTCAAGATGCTATGTATGTTTTTTGGGGCCTTGTCATCATACACCATCTTGCCAAATTTGGTACTGATAGACTGAATAGTGTCCAAGAAATATCCAACGTTAAAGTTTTCCGGACGGACCGACGGACGCCGGGACGGACGGACGGACGACTCGGGTGAGTACATAGACTCACTTTTGCTTCGCATGTGAGTCAAAAAGTGCAAGAAGACACCAAGAGTGAAGCGAACATTTACATATATAATGTAGTTTCCAAAAGAATGAAAGAGTCACTCTATCCATGTCCCCAACAGAAAACTTGCTGACAAAGGGAAATAAGTTATATATTTATACTGATGCCTCTTTGAATAAAACTTATCTCCCATGAATGAAGCATTGGCTTCACACGGAGAAAAAAACAATACCACAAGGCTTTCAAACATTGGTCAGAAAAAAGAGCTCATGATTTTATCAAAAAAAATAACTGAGAAAAATGTATAATCTGTAAGTGCATGTAACATGATCATATTAACAATGGAAAAAATATTGCAACTCTAACTTTACTCCTATATTACCGCTTATTGTCAAGAATATTCAATGAATTCTCTTTGAAAAGCATTCAACTTCTATAATTAAATAATATTATTGCACAAAAAATAATTTCAGATGCAAAACATTGGCTTTTGTTACCTTTTGCACGGAAGTGTCAATTCAGACATGTACCGCAAGGCGAAGTTGATCAGCTTTTGTAGAATTTCATCTCCAATGAACTTCTGTATATTCTGAAGAAGAAAAGAAATGCAACAATTGAAGGTTAGGAAAAAGATCTCTGATGACAACTTAAGCGTGAGTAAGAGTTATATAATTGCTCTTGCTCAGGTCATTAAAAATGAAGTCGCTAAAATTATCATGATCAAAAATAAATTCAGTACTTTATCTTACAAGTTACAACCAAAAGACAAACCAGTAATAACAAGATGACATATATTTGTATCAAGACCAACAATCTCAGATGTACTTATCTATAATTATCTTTATGCACATAACAAAAATCCTGAATCTATACATGCAACAACAGTCGGGACTGGGTGGCCGAGTGGTAACGCACTTGTGCTCGGAAGCGAGAGGTTGCGAGTTCGACCCTGGGTCAGGGCGTTAGCAATTTTCTCCCCCCTTTCCTAACCTAGGTGGTGGGTTCTTCTTCTTCTTCTTCTTCTGCGTTCATGGGCTGAAACTCCCACGTACACTCGTGTTTTTGCACGAGTGGAATTTGACGTGTATGACCGTTTTTACCCCGCCATTTAGGCAGCCATACGCCGCTTTCGGAGGAAGCATGCTGGGTATTTTCGTGTTTCTATAACCCACCGAACTCTGACATGGATTACAGGATCTTTTACGTGCGCACTTGGTCTTGTGCTTGCGTGTACACACAAAGGGGGATAAGCCACTAGCAGGTCTGCACATAAGTTGACCTGGGAGATCAAAAAAATCTCCACACTTAACCCACCAGGCGGCCGCGGCCGGGATTCGAACCCTCGACCTTCCGATAAAGAGGCCGACATCTTACCACCCCGCCCGTCGGTGGTGGGTTCAAGTGCTAGTCTTTCGGATGAGACGAAAAACCGAGGTCCCTTAGTGTACACTACATTGGGGTGTGCACGTTAAAGATCCCACGATTGACAAAAGGGTCTTTCCTGGCAAAATTGTATTGGCATAGATAAAAATGTCCACCAAAATACCCGTGTGACTTGGAATAATAGGCCGTGAAAAGTAGGATATGCGCCGAAATGGCTGCGATCTGCTGGCCGATGTGAATGCGTGATGTATTGTGTAAAAAAAAATTCCATCTCACACGGCATAAATAAATCCCTGCGCCTTGAATATGTGCGCGATATAAATTGCATTAAAAAAAAAAAAAATTTTAAATTTTAAATTAAAATCCATGCGCTTAGAACTGTACTCACGGAATACGCGCGATATAAGCCTCATATTGATTGATTGACTGACAACAACAAAATTAAACAAACAAAACAAAAATCAATACCTGTTTTTCAATGAGATTCCCCTCCTTGAAAGCCATCAGTCCATTCTCAGCAAAGACATAGTCATATTTTTGATGAACTGAAAAAAAAGAAGTGATCAATACCTGCATGAGCTCCTTTATAGCCGAGTTCACAGGGACAGGAAATTTACCTCTCACAAAACAAAACAGTCAGTACAAACCAGGCCTGAAAGTGGCGAGTAGAAACATGTAACTGGCGAGTCAAGAAATGTAAATCTACTCGCCAAATGCGAGTAAAGTTGCTGAAACAAATGGTTGGTTTGGCGGGTAAAAATACAAACATTTGCTCTCTGGATAGTAAATAATGAGAAGTACTAGCCAAAGGCCAGTGCCCCATTTCGTGGACTTTCAGCGCTACAAACTGTATCCCTGAAATGTTTGTTATAATCATAATGGTAACCCTGTATCTTGGGACTCAAAGGCTCACTTCTTCCTGTGAAATCAAATCAGATTGGCTCACAATCTCAGATCTGGATAGGCTTTTAATTTAAGAGGGGTAATACCATACGATCCGTCCACTTGGTCAAATACCAAAAATCAATACCCGTACTGCTTGCTCAGTTGCTGTGGTGAGTTAGAATCTTTTGATTAATTGATTTCTTGAAAAGTCACAAGTACGGGAAGATGTGTGCCTTTAAAGTCTTCCCACATGTATCAAAAGTTTCAGAGATGCTGTTTCTTCGGACAATTCCGCGCCTGGTATTTTTCTTGCTCCCTGGAAATATATATCCATACGATGATCAAGCATACTTATCACAGATTTTAAAATCAAGATATGTCCATGTGCTAGCTTCCAGTGTTAAACTTATTAACACAGAGAAAAAAAAGAACATTAACCCGCCATACACTGAGAACACAAACTCAGTCACAGAATATAGATGATGTCAGAAATAACTGTCAGGTTTGTTACATATACATATATATATATGCAGACCTGTTTACCTAATTGAAACAATTGCTAGTTGGTGTATTTTCCACAGAGTCTTAGTGTTTTTTCAAACCAGGTAGAGGAGCTTCTTAATCATGTGACCGACGTAAAACTGTTAGTGTTAGCAGTGAAACAATATGACACTGGAAATCATCGTATTTTCTTATCAACCAACGTATTTATCGTATTCCAGGAAACTTGGTGTACAAAATACGGCGAAATCGTATGAGTAACAAGTCTGTATATAGGTTGTGAAAGAGTAAATACTCTTGCTTTTATTGAGGCAGACTTTCGCACATTACAATATAGGCCGGTCACTATGGAGGGGTGTGTCAGAAACATGTGGACAAAAAGCATGTGTGGATAGTTTGCCTCAAGTATTCATGCAGTTGTTCACAACCAATTAATACAAACCCGACAGTTAATTGTTTCAGAATTCGTCTATTAGGAAAAGTACAACAAATCGAATCAAATGAATGTCCACCAATGAAATCAGTATTGGCGTTAACCAGTAATTGCCGGTATTTTACCGGTTGAAACGAGACAATACTGGAACAAAATTGGCTGCCGGTATGACCTACCGGTTGATTTTTAGAACTACCGGGTTATTTTCGCTGGCAAAACTATAAAACCAGTACTCAGTTGGACTCTTACTGGTTCCAATGACCAGCCTACCATTTTTGTGTGGATTGTTTGGTTCATAAAAGTTTGCGTACCGGTTTGAAAAAAGTAATAGCGCCATGCAGTGATGTACATTTTTCTGGCATCCTTTAGGACAATTGTCCTGAAGACTGAAAATCAATAGGACACAGTGTCCTGAGATTGCAATTTCAATAGGACAAGAACACGACTCGTAAAACCGCATTTAAAAAGATTTTTCAGTTTAAATTCTTCCACCTTCCGTGACTGTCATGACTAGATACTCAAAGGATTGAATCACATTTCAAAGTTATTTGAACAGTTGTCGGGTTTTTTTCACTGCCCATCTGTCGACAATGTTTTTCAGGTAGGCATCTGACCGTTCTGCGGGTCCCTCAAGTTTTGCTTTCAGGATCATGTCCTGGGTTTTGACACACAATCGGTTTCTTCGAGCACAACGTTTTTTCTGGATATTATGACGAAAAGTAATGCCTTGCGCATGTGCGAACATGCACGGGTGGTTCCCATTGGTTTAAACGATTTATTGCTGAGCCAATGAATGCACTCGAGGCACCATATGGGTTCGGTTTTCTTTTTTTCTTCTTGATCCAACTTGAGGATAAATTAATTCAAAGAATCAGATCCCATATGGTGCCTCGTTCACTCAACAAACTGGTCACACGCAGTGCATACTTTCGCTTGGCAAAACCGAAACCAGCTTTCCTCACGCAGTGTTTACTTTCGCTTGGCAAAACCGAAACAAGCTTTCCTCTTGAAAATTGAACAGTCCACCTGTCCGCTTCATTGTCCAAAATGATCGGACCCTTGACCACTTCTTCTGTAGGTTAATCGGACCTGTGTCCTGCTGGGGTTAAAGCTATAGGTCCTGGGGAAATTGGATCGGTCAGAGACCGGAGACCGACTAAAATGTACATCACTGGCCATCACTGTGAAATATGTAGAATAACAAATAATTTGAAATACACAGCACACTTTATAATGCATAACTGAGATTAACTCTAAAGACAGAGCTCTCATGAAACTCTACAAAAACAGAATAAACTTACCAGCGTCCCCACCCATCTGCTCCGCTATTTTCACCAGGTCTGAGCCTCCCACAAGACCAACCAGAACACGTGTTTTTAACTTCTTCAGAAAGTCCTCAGTGGCTTTATCTATTTTCTGCAAAATGGAAAAAAGTTCAGTTGAAAACTAGTTATTATTTAGTCTTCAGTTACAAAACAATTGAAACAATTTTAACACCATTGAGTAGTTCTTCTTCTTGATCTTGATGATTACGCTGCTGGGTACCAGAAGACTGGCATAAATGCAGCGGGGGAGAGTGCGGTCATGCACGCGGTTGTGGTTCCATCGCTTGTTGATGATATTGACGTAATCTATTGTTGATCTCTTCTCTCGTAAGCGTATGCATGCATCTACCGGGGATGACATAATAAAGCCATGCAAACTACCGGTTGCATCATCGTGAATCCGGCATCAGCGCACTGCCTGGTTGAAGCCGCTGACACATTGTTTTCATCCGAAGGTTACACCGTGGAAATGCTAAAACGCTCTGGTGCTTGGCCAGATTTGTTGGAATTTG
This sequence comes from Littorina saxatilis, assembly GCF_037325665.1. Classification (NCBI taxonomy): domain Eukaryota; kingdom Metazoa; phylum Mollusca; class Gastropoda; order Littorinimorpha; family Littorinidae; genus Littorina; species Littorina saxatilis. The sequence goes on from NC_090246.1 coordinate 33,684,374, forward strand.
CTTTAAGAAGTTTGTGAAATTTACCTGTCGCGGCTCTGTCAAGGTACCGTCAACATCAAACAAGCAGAGAGTGGACGTGTCGCGTTGGGACGCCATGTTGTTGTTATGAGAGTTGTCGTTCGTGGTTATTGGACTTTTCAGGTTTCCGAAGTCAAAAGAGTATCTCTTAGCCCCATTTCACCCAAAGAACACAGCTCGCTTCTTGTTCATAAACTGTCTTCTTTTAGAGAGTAATTGTGAAGTCTTGCTCGAAGGAATAAACTTAATTATGCTTAGTGATGATGATGCCCAGGCTATATGTAATTTGGATTATGTCCACAGCATGATTGATTCTTTGTAAAACTCGTTTTATGATTCCTTACCCATAAATTCTCTCACTTGTTGTGAAAGTAGAAACTCAATATGGTTGTGTGTGTGTGTGTGTGTGTGTGTGTGTGTGTGTGTGTGTGTGTGTGTGTGTGTGTGCTGTCAGAGTGTTTGTGATTGATTGTTCCATGGGTTGGACTGAAAAATGTCATGAATCCTGAACTGAACCTCAACCGAAGAGAAAAACAAGTCGCGCAAGGCGAAATTACTACATTTAATCAAGCTGTGGAACTCACAGAATGAAACTGAACGTAGTCCGCCGCTAGTGCAAAAGGCAGTGAAAGTGACGAGCCTGTTTGGCGCGGCAGCGGTTGCGCTGTGCTTCATAGCACGCTTTACTGTACCTCTCTTCGTTTTAACTTTCTGAGCGTGTTTTTAATCCAAACATATCATATCTATATGTTTTTGGAATCAGGAACCGACAAGGAATAAGATGAAATAGTTTTTAAAACGATTTTGGAAATTTAATTTTGATCATAATTTTTATATTTTTAATTTTCAGAGCTTGTTATTAATCCAAATATAACATATGTATATATGTTTTTGGAATCAGAAAATGACGAAGAATAAGATGAAATTGTTTTTGGATCGTTTAATAAAAAATAATTTTAATTACAAGTTTCCGATTTTTAATGACCAAACTCACTCATTAGTTTTTAAGCCACCAAGCTGAAATGCAATACCAAACCCCGGCCTTCGTCGAAGATTGCTTTGCCAAAATTTCAATCAATTTAATGGAAAAATGAGGGTGTGACAGTGCCGCCTCAACTTTTACAAAAAGCCGGATATGACGTCATCAAAGGTATTTATCGAAAAAATGAAAAAAACGTCCGGGGATATCATACCCAGGAACTCTCATGTCAAATTTCATAAAGATCGGTCCAGTAGTTTAGTCTGAATCGCTGTACACACACACGTACACACAGACAGACAGACAGACAGACAGACAGACAGACACACACGCACACACACATACACCACGACCCTCGTCTCGATTCTCCCCTCTATGTTAAAACATTTAGTCAAAACTTGACTAAATGTAAAAAGAAAAAAAAAGAGAGAGAAAAAAAGAGAGAGAAAAAAAGAGAGGCCATAATCGAATCCGGATTTCCGGCATATACCGGAAGAATCTCACCCATGTAGTTCCTGTGTGTATGAGATAACTTTATGCCAATTTTTTGCCACAGAAATCTGCTGTTGAATTATAATACTGTAACAACAACAGAATCAGCGTATCGTCATTCTAAATTTAAAGATTTTAAAAAAGAGCAGATCATGCCGCAGTGTTTAGCAACTACTCAGCTAGCTAATGCTGCTATTTTGTCGCAATCTCTGAAGCAAACACCATCCTTTTTATATTTAGTCAAGTTTTGACTAAATATTTTAACATCGAGGGGGAATCGAAACGAGGGTCGTGGTGTATGTGTGTGTGTGTGTGTGTGCGTGCGTGCGTGTGTGCGTGTAGAGCGATTCAGAATAAACTACTGGACCGATCTTTATGAAATTTGACATGAGAGTTCCTGGGTATGAAATCCCCGAACGTTTTTTTCATTTTTTTGATAAATGTCTTTGATGACGTCATATCCGGCTTTTCGTGAAAGTTGAGGCGGCACTGTCACGCCCTCATTTTTCAACCAAATTGGTTGAAATTTTGGTCAAGTAATCTTCGACGAAGCCCGGGGTTCGGTATTGCATTTCAGCTTGGTGGCTTAAAAATTAATTAATGAATTTGGTCATTAAAAATCTGAAAATTGTAAAAAAAAATAAAAATTTATAAAACGATCCAAATTTATGTTTATCTTATTCTCCATCATTTGCTGATTCCAAAAACATATAAATATGTTATATTCGGATTAAAAACAAGCTCTGAAAATTAAATATATAAAAATTATTATCAAAATTAAATTGTCCAAATCAATTTAAAAACACTTTCATCTTATTCCTTGTCGGTTCCTGATTCCAAAAACATATAGATATGATATGTTTGGATTAAAAACACGCTCAGAAAGTTAAAACAAAGAGAGGTACAGAAAAGCGTGCTATCCTTATTAGCGCAACTACTACCCCGCTCTTCTTGTCAATTTCACTGCCTTTAATTTGCCATGAGCGGTGGACTGACGATGCTACGAGTATACGGTCTTGCTGAAAAATGGCAGCTACTTGACTAAATATTGTATTTTCGCCTTACGCGACTTGTGATGTTGCTGTGACAAGGTCGTGATGTCAAGAACATGCACAGCTGTTGCTGCCATCTTGCTGTGACCTAATCGCAGCAATTACTGGCGATGCTCACTACATCGAGGGACGCAGTGACTATACCTGCGACTCGCAGCAACCTCTCTGCGACTTTTCTTTTCTTTAAGGGGAGATGCAGAGAGGTTTACAAATTACACATGAGATTCTTTTAAAGGCTATCGACAAAAAAAAGAAGACACATGAGATTCTGAGCAACCAGTTTTCAAGTATAGTTCTTAATATTCATTAAAGTAAACTCCTCGCATAAAGCATGACAGTGCAAAACGGAATGCATCTTTGTAATTATAGTCATCTATAGTCTGTAAGTGACACAACATTAAACAACCACAGCTAAAAGCTTTTACTCAACCATTCAGCTACTTTTTACACTGTGGTATCTTATACCCCCATTCCACACATCCGTTCTAGGTCCTATTCCCGTAGCGACCAAGGAAGTGCACGGGAATGGGAGGGATCGGGAGGGGACCTTATTGGAACGCCAATGGACGTTAACAGAACACCTTTGAACGCTTGGAACGGGTGAGTTCGGGCTGCATGTTCAAAATTTAAAACATTCCCCGCCCGTTCCAAATGAACGGTAATGGAACCTTAACACATCGGCAACGGAACTCATGGATCGTCAATGGAACTTAACGCAATGGTGACGCAACACTAGCGCTCTCACACACTGAGTTGTCATACCCGCATTCCACACATCTGTTCTAGCTTCTGTTCCCAGCCGCCCTGAGGACGGCTGCCAGTACGGTCAGACGCTGCTCAGAGATACCAAAAACGGTCATTTGCGCAGTGTCTCATTTGTTGTGGCAGCCGTCCTCAGGACGGCTGGGAACAGAAGCTATAGAACGGTTGTGTGGAATGGGGGTATAAGTAATTGAAACACTACTATACTCTATGGCTTAATTAAACTTTTGAAAGGCCAGGGGCAGGCAGTGAGTCACCTCTTATCTTATTACCTCCTCAAGTCTTGTTTTCAAAAACAATAGTGCACCTAACTTCTGCACAGCCTCTATTTTTTGTGTGCACTATTTCTAGGTTTACATTTCTACAATGTGTCTTTGTAATTGAATGTGTTAATTAACTTTACAGCTTTGAGTGAATTAGGAAGATGAGTGTTAATATTTCCAAATTGTAGTATGGCCTGACAATGTGAAATGAAGTATTATTACGCCTCTTGCTTTCCTGATGTGTTAACTTGAAAAACAAAGCAAGCTCACATAAATACATACACTTACAATATTTATTATTAGTGTGCAATACATGATCCATTCCATGAACAGGGCCGGACTAGGCGAAGAGGAGGGGGGGGGTTGCCAGTGGTGGCCCAGGGGGATGTACCCCCTGGCGGCAGGGGCGGAACAGTTCATTTTATGACTGGTTTTTTTCAAAAGTATATTGTGAAGATATGGGTGTGAAGGCGCGAAGCGCCGAGCCGACGGCGCGAAGCGCCTAGCTTGCTAGGGGGGTCCGGGGGCATGCCCCCCCGGAAAATTTTGAAAAAAAGGATGCAAAATGGTGCAATCTGGTGCATTCTGAGGATGATCATTACCAGTTTCAGGCAGCAGATTTTGTCACTGATTAATACCCCAAAAATTGAAACTCAATGTAAAATAAAGAAATGCATACCTCATTCAATATTTTTATTTTTTGGCTGGGGGGGGGGTCCGGAAACCCTAGAACCCACCCACCCCCCCCCCCCCCTCGTTGTGGGGGTCAGGGGGCGAAGCCCCCTGAAGCTGACGGGTAGGTCATATTCTGAGATAGGAAAATGGTCGCTCCTTGCATGAAACGGCATAAAATAAGCAATAATTAAAAAAAATTAAATAAGTAAGGTACATGCTTAGGCTAGGGGGGGGGTTGCGCAACCCCCATAACCCCCCCGGTAGTCCGGCCCTGATGAACAGAGGTACACATTTTAGGACATCAATCACTGAATGGACATTGGTGTAAGTGACAATCAAAATCAAGAAAATTGTTAAAAGTGCGTGATTTGGAGAGTGTATTGTGATGGGGGTGTAGCATGAGTATATAGGATGACAGAATCACAAAAGACAAGAGGTGAATGGTTGGAAAGTGGACGGTTCTTTCTTTCTTTATTTGGTGTTTAACGTCGTTTTCAACCGTTCAAGGTTAAAGTGGACGGTGTATTCATTACCATGCAGACATTATTCTGTCACTCCTTTTCCAACTCTTGTTTTCTGTTTCAGCTGTGTTTCAAAGGACCAGATCTTCTCATTCCACCATGCACTTTGCCTTAGAGTTAGAAGCACACACCTTTTTAATCTCAGTCTATTAATTGTTCTCTCTGACAGTTGCAGCTGATCTTCAGATGACTATCTTTTCACAATGGCACTCGTCTTATATTCTTGAGAGAAAAAAAAAACTCTCCCTTATAAGTCATATCAACTAACTGTAGGCACTTTCATTTTAGAATTACCTTTTGGCAGATACATTGGAATACAAAGGAGTTTGTTTGTTTGTTTATTTGTTGCTTAACGTCCAGCCGACTACGCAGAGCCATATCAGGACGAGGAAGGGGGGGTGAAGGGGGCCACTTGTCAAGCGATTCCTGTTTACAAATGCACTAACCCATTACTTGTGTCCCAGCAGGCTTTAGTAAAACTAAATTAATACCTACTGGAAGATTACCAGTTTCCAGTATGTTAAAATAGGCTTAACCTATCTACTGCTGGACTTACATCAGAACACTAACAGATTAAACTATACATGAATCGCGAGACAAGCGGCAAGAGAAGAGATTTTTGGAAAAAATACAGGTGAATGAGCAAGAAGGCAGAAAAAAGAAAAGAATTCATGAAGAAAAGAGAGCATGACAGGAAAGAGGAACCAAAAATCTACCTAACAGCAAACTAGAAAGCTCCTGCGGTTCCAAAAACAGGAGGGGCCTTTAATTTCATAACCGCAGTGCCCCACTGCGGGATATACAAAGGAGTCAAAGAACTTCAAGAAAAAAATGTTCAATACAAAAGCTTAAATGAACAAAGTGAAACAAATCCAGAAAAAAAATTAATATACATGTTGCCTCAGCTATTATTCAGTCTGATAATACATAGTGGTACATTTAATAATAAAAAATAAAAATATGTTTTTCATGAGCTTCCATTTAAGTTTTACATCGATCTCTCTGATGGTTTACTCAAGCAAACCATGTACAAAAGCCTCCAGTAATTTTCTATAGTTTGTACAAATCTTGAGAATCTTTTGTTACATGACAATTAATACCCCCTGCCACCAAAAATGTGACTAGCCGCGCATGCGCACTCGAAACTCCGAAGGGGTGTATGTATTGCCAGATGTCAATGGACCCCAGACAATAAAAAGATCAAATTTAAACAACGAAGTGACTGTGGTAAGATGAACAAATATAAAAATCAAAGGAATACTGTACTCACCAATACAAGAACGAGACAAGACGGTACGGATTTTCGCTTACGGAAGCTTCATCAGGAAAAACAAGAACACAAAAGACAACAAATTTGCAAGTCAACACTTGATGACCTTAACAGCTATAAGAAGAAACCTTCATTTCTACACATGCATACTAATCATGCATACAACAACAAAATCAAACACACAGTGACATATTGCTAACAACAAGAAGATACATTTGTTTGTTTGTTTGATAACATGCTGACAGTGACAGGCCGACCAGTCAGTCATTTCTAAGTTTGTATCCAATTCCTCTGGTAGATTCTCCATCTCCAGTTGATCAACAGAGAGCCAAACCTAGACCTGTGGAAGAGGGCCTGAATAAAGAGCCAGCTAACACTCAGTCCAGAATAGGTGAATGCAGTGGCAATGGGTCGGACATACCTTGCAAAAAGAGACCCAGTCAAAGTACATAGCCCAACAATCGCTTAACTGGAATCCATAAGAAAAGTAAATGGCCCAGTCCAGTGGAGGCCAACGAGAAGCTCTTGGAGCCAGCAACGTCGCTGGATTGAAGTTTTAGCATGGCTGGGAATGCAGGAGAAGAAGATAAGAAAAGGGAAGAACAGGACGCCCAAAACCTGGCGTCATAGTCTGCTTGGTGATAATTGAAGGCCATGGATCATACCTGGGAGGAAGCCAAAAGGACAGCCAGAAACAAAAAAGGTCTTTAGGTCTATCTTGCTGACAAAAGAACAAAAACAAAGGGAAAGAAGCAACTGTGTTTTATTCTGGAACCACATGGAATGGATAAACTGCTTTCTGCTAGGACATATCTTACTAAAAAAAGAGGACTACTAGCTGTTGAAGCCCTATGTTCCACATGAAGTGAAGATCAATGATCAAGTATTAGTATGTCAGATCAGCGTGCCATCAGTTTGGTATCTACAAATTAAGTTTCCGTTATGGCACATGCACATTGCACACTGAAGAAAAGTGATAAATACAGAAGTTACATCAAAGAATAGAAAGTACATGTAGTGATGTACACACAATTTTAGTCCAAAGTAATCTCTTGGTCTTAGCCTAGAGAAACAAGAAGGGCAAAGCCCATACGACTCACATGCTTTACACATTTTTCCTACCAAAATGTCAAGGTCATCCAAGGTCATGCAACACAAAGCTGTTAATTCAAGACATAGGAAGTACAATGGTGCTTATTGGCTCTTTCTACCATGAGATATGGTCACTTTTAGTGGTTCACTACCTTATTTTGGTCACATTTCATAAGGGTCAAAGTGACCTTGACCTTGATCATATGTGACCAAATGTGTCTCATGATGAAAGCATAACTTGTGCCCCACATAATTTTTAAGTTTGAAACAGTTATCTTCCATAGTTCAGGGTCAAGGTCACTTCAAAATATGTATACAATCCAACTTTGAAGAGCTCCTGTGACCTTGACCTTGAAGCAAGGTAAACCAAACTGGTATCAAAAGATGGGGCTTACTTTGCCCTATATATCATATATAGGTGAGGTATTGAATCTCAAAAACTTCAGAGAAAATGTGAAAAATGTGAAAAATAGCTGTTTTTTAGGCAACATTTATGGCCCCTGCGACCTTGACCTTGAAGCAAGGTCAAGATGCTATGTATGTTTTTTGGGGCCTTGTCATCATACACCATCTTGCCAAATTTGGTACTGATAGACTGAATAGTCTCCAAGAAATATCCAACGTTAAAGTTTTCCGGACGGACGGACGGACGTCCGGACGGACGTCCGGACGGACGGACGGACGGACGGACGGACGACTCGGGTGAGTACATAGACTCACTTTTGCTTCGCATGTGAGTCAAAAATGCCATGCATGATCATTGATTTTTTTCTTCCGTCTCCTCCCCCTTTCGCTGCTACTCAGTTGGAAAAGATGGTTAAAACTATATGTGTGAATGTTACTTTCATCACTGAAACGAATGTTAAAACAAGCGACATGAAGCGACATTACAACATTTAGTCAATCTGTCAAACTCACAGGATGAAATTAACAAGACGGCATTTTTTTCTCACCAAAACATAGTTTTGTCCCCCGCGGCCATGCCCCAAGAAAGCACTGATCACGTGCACAAAATAAGCGTGCAAAAAGTGACATGCCAGTATAGCATGGCGCATAGTGCTTCACAGGAAAGAGCACTTTTCTCTATTTTTTTCAACTTTCTGAGCATGTCTTTTTAATTCAAACATATCTTATGTTTTTGGAATCAGGAAATGATGAAGAGTAAGGTGGACTTATGACTATAATTTTAATTTTCATTAGAATTTCCAGATTTTTAATGACTAAACTCATTAATTAGTTTTAAAGCTTCCAAACTGAAACGCCATCCCATAGTCCGGGCTTTGTCAAAGATTGTTTGACCAAAATTTCAATCAATTTGATTGAAAAATGAGGGTGTGACAGTGCCACCTCAACTTTCACAAAAAGCCGGATGGATATGATGTCATCAAAGGCGTTTAGTAAAAAAAAAATGAGGAAAAAAGTCTGGGGATAACATTTCCAGGAACTCTTGTGTCAAGTTTTATGAAGATCGGTCCATTAGTTTTCTCTGAATCGCTTTCACATACACATACACACCACCACCACCCTCGTCTTGACTCCCCATCTATGTTAAAACATTTAGTCAAAACCTCACTAAATGCAAAAATGAAATGGTCAATATACAAAGAGCATGGAGGCATAGGCGATGATTCATGCTTATATATCTACACACCATACAAACAAACAAAATCAAATAAACTTTTTGTCACCATTTATTTTTTTAATTTAGCAACACCTTATACACAAAGAAGAATCATCAAAGTGTCAAGCATTTAGAAACATTGAAATGCTACTTGGTTCAACTTATCGCTCCAGATTACTTATCTACTCTACTTGTGCATGCTGTAAAAATAACTAACTTGCAATATTTACAAAAAACAAACAAGCAAGCAGAAGATGATTGAATATTTAGATGTCTTCAAGGCAAACAAACCACATCTATCCCTAGTCATAGTATACTACTTTATATGCCAGATGGATCAGAGATAATATAAAACGTCATTACTTAATCACCTTTATGAAACAAGTCTTCCCATCAGGAGTGAACTACAGCAAAACTTTTAAAATTGTTTGTGTATGTAAAACCACCCCTGGTGTCCATAATTTACACATCCACTCATGAGTCCTGATGTTTACAAACAGTTGAGTACGGAAAAATATGAGGTACACGAGACAAAGACAAATGAGTAAGGAAACCATTAAAACCTTGGTAAACAAGAAGGGCAAAGCCCATACGACTCACAAGCTTGACCTTGACCTTTAAATGACCTTGACCTTCAGGGTCAAGGTCAAATAACTAAACCTAGCAATGACATCATACACTAAGAACGGCTTTACACATTTTTCCTACCAAAATACATGTGAGGTCAAGGTCATCCAAGGTCATGCAACACAAAGCTGTTAATTCAAGACATAGGAAGTACAATGGTGCTTATTGGCTCTTTCTACCATGAGATATGGTCACTTTTAGTGGTTCACTACCTTATTTTGGTCACATTTCATAAGGGTCAAAGTGACCTTGACCTTGATCATATGTGACCAAATGTGTCTCATGATGAAAGCATAACATGTGCCCCACATAATTTTTAAGTTTGAAACAGTTATCTTCCATAGTTCAGGGTCAAGGTCACTTCAAAATATGTATACAATCCAACTTTGAAGAGCTCCTGTGACCTTGACCTTGAAGCAAGGTAACCCAAACTGGTATCAAAAGATGGGGCTTAATTTGCCCTATATATCATATATAGGTGAGGTATTGAATCTCAAAAACTTCAGAGAAAATGGGAAAAATAGCTGTTTTTTAGGCAACATTTATGGCCCCTGCGACCTTGACCTTGAAGCAAGGTCAAGATGCTATGTATGTTTTTTGGGGCCTTGTCATCATACACCATCTTGCCAAATTTGGTACTGATAGACTGAATAGTGTCCAAGAAATATCCAACGTTAAAGTTTTCCGGACGGACGGACGGACGACTCGGGTGAGTACATAGACTCACTTTTGCTTCGCATGTGAGTCAAAAACAAAAACAAGAGGCGAAGCCTTCAAGGCTCACGTAAGAAATCGACAAACAGTAACACAAACTCAATCACTCCGTCACACACACACACACACACACACACACACACACACACACACACACACACACACACACACACACACAGTAAGCATAGGTGAAACTATGCAAGAAAGCGAGACCCTGGATCTGCCAAGAAGTCTCGGCCCGCTCACAATAACAATGACCGAGACTTTCAGTAATTCCTTTGCGTGACGTCTAACCCTCTTACCGTGCGTCATAATGTGACGTCTTCAAATAGTTTCTATCACACACGTCGAACACTTTTGACCGAGACTGACGTAATCCATAGACTCGGAAATGTTAAAGTTTCTACCACAGACATACACACATACATACATACATACGCACGCACAGACAGACAAAGTTTATCATCGCATAGGCTACACTTACGTGGAGCCAACAAAACAAAAAACAATCATACCTTGGCTAAAAGTCCTTCCTCCTCTCATCCCCTCTGCTAGTGTAACCAGCATTTTTTTACAGCAAAAAAAAATCTACTACACATACTTGTATTTAGTCTGCCACTGCTTTTTCAATGGTGTATCTGCAGACTTTTAAAAAAAAATCATGTATAACATTGTTGCTTCTCATGAACAACATTACAGACATTCCAACAACAGAGAGCTATGACTTGACATGCATGAAGGTGCAATGACGTAGTGTTCGACCTGCCAAAGACTAGATAGTTTTGAATGCCGAAGATAGAGATGATCTGTTCTGATTCAGCACTTCTGCTATGCCAAGGGGTCAAGCTTTTGATAGTGGGTGCAAGCAATTAATAGAGGACAAGCAGACACACAGTCAAAGTAACTGAGCTTTCAACGCTTGCCATTGCGTGCTGTGTCTCAGACAAAAGATTGCACTGCGATGCGCCCGTGACCATTATCACCGACGACACCTTGAAAAATGAGCTAAGGGCTGCAACTTCAACAGAAGTGCTTATTCACCATGACTCACCAAGCATTACTTATAGTGACAACAAAACCCTGGTGAAATTTACAGACCAAGTCAAATAATGGAAGAGAGAAAATATATCGTCTGCCCTCTAAATTGGGTATCACTACAGGCCACCATTAGCTTCACCCATTAACTATTCAGTAATGTTGAAGTGAAAAGGATCAGAAACAGCGATATTGTTTTACCTCATGCCTATGAGACTGTAAAATGAAATGCGCTGAGTAGGCACAATCTTTGCATTGATTTTACAACCACTAAAGCAAAGCCGATACCGCATGATAAATAATCATACACTAAGTGCAGCCTAAAGCATACATTTATCAGGAGCAGATATATTTGATTGAAAGTTTAGTCCCTGCTGATCAAGCAATATTACAGATATATGGAGCGAAGTCAATGTTGACAGCATAATTAATCTTCCACTGCAGTGTGCAACCTCAATCAGTAACTGATTGTATCTTCAACACGACCTACAAAGGTTTACAACTAAAAGTGTTGCATTGCTGAAATAAAAAGATGCACTTGTCATGTCTAATACTTGTACTCCGTCACGGCGGAGGGCTGACCGTGCACCCAAAAGCGGACTCAACCAAATGGGTATTTTTTGAAAGCTTGGGGCCTGCCGAACATAAAAATCGATGTTAACAAGAAATATTCAAGGGCGCACTTTCTCTTTTCAGTCAAAATTCAACTATAACCTGAAGAGTGATGCACGAGCATTTCAGACGCTTGCCTCTGAAAAATGAAGTTCTCAGCCAAATTACGAACTCAAACTGGTACGTTTTACATATAAATGTGTTAGTTGGTATCTTTTGATTATCACAAAACAATTTGCGACTGCTTTGGCCGAGGATGCTGGTGACAGTATCATTATTATGAACCCTACCCTAAATCCAGGAAAGACGTCGTCCAAAATGTAGGTAAGTTTTGATTAAAAATAAATTCACACAAGACTAGTATTGTTGTTTGGCTTCAATGGATATTTTCGTCAAGTATGATGTCTTTACATAATATCTGTAAAATATGAATGGATTTGAACCATATACTATGTCACTATGACCTTCCAATCTTCCTAACCCCCAGCCCAGTAAAGCGTGCGAGACGTTTCCTGAACAAATGTCGCTTTGTGGTGCGAGTTCAGTGTGACATGATTAGTTTCCAGAACCCCATTTCTGACTTTCGAAGTTTATCTACATACATTTAGCAATGCACGAGCAAAATATGACAACTTAATGGTGCCTTTTGGTTTAATGCTATGGTAAAAAATCCTAGTGATAGTGTTTACAGCTTGAAACAAAACATAACAGAGGGGAGTAGTCTTCCTCAATCTGGTTCAGAGCATAATGTATTTCTATTTTCAGAGGTAGCATTATTTCTGATAAGAGCTAGAGCCAATATAATGATGCTGAATATTTGAAAAATGAACTTTGTGACTCATCTGAGTAGCAGAAGAGCCTTCGTGATCGTCAGCGTAAGGCTGGCTGTCTTCAAGGCAATTCCTAGATGAACAACTTAACACTGCGTTCGATTATTCGCCCGTTTCTTAAGCTAGAGCTTTGAAACTTTACACGCGTCTAGGGCTACATGTACGCTTTACAATACGTAAAATATAGTTGACTCTCGCGTTATTTAAAGGTCACAACAAGGTCATTACCAGGCAAAAACGAGGGAAAACCGACGGAAAGTACCATTTTCTGCAACTGTTTGTTAGAAAAAGCTTTCAAATTCAATTATTTTTGGGGGATTAACGCATCTCTAGACATGACAATCATCCGATTATCAGACATCAATTGTGGAGGTCACGACAAGGTCATTACCAGGCAAAAACGAGGGAAAACCGAGGGAAAATACCATTTTCTGCAACTTGTGTGAAAGTAAAAGCTTTCAAACTCCATCTTCTTCTGGTATTGGCGCATCTCTAGGCATGACAATCATCTGATTAACAGTCCTCAATTTTCAAGGTCACAACCAGGTCATTACCAGATAGAAACGAGAGAAACCCGAGAAAAAATACCATTTTCTATAACTTTTTTGTAAGTAAGAGCTTATAAACTCCATCTTCTTCTGGGATTAGCGCTGAAGTCCGAGGAAAGTTTTCTTGCCCCATGCCTAGTTTGAAGGTCATGACAAGGTCAAGTTTACACGTTTTCTATTTGTGTTCGGCTATTTTCTAAGCTAAAGCTGTTGAGGCAGATTCATGACATCTTCGTTCGCCCACAAGGGCTCTAGGGGGGTGGGCGGGGCTGGATGTAATAGGGGTAGAAGAGAAGGGGAGAGAGAAGAAAAAGTCAATGTTAAGGTGTTCATCTACCGATAGCCTTGCGGTCTGCAAGCCTGACTCTGAGGATCACACCGGCTGTCCTGGCACTCAGACGAGTCATAAAGTTGATATATTTTCCGTCGTTTTACCCAGTAATGACCTTGTTGTGTGACCTTTAAATATTACGAGAGTCAACAATATTTGTTTCATGTCTCATAATGCCCTAGACGTGTGTAAAATTCCATCCTTGTCATGACCTTCAAACGTTGAATGGGTCAAGAAAACTTTCCAAAGACTTCAGGGTCGTTGAAATCAGCGCTAATCATAGAAGAAGATGGAGTTTATAAGCTCTTACTTACAAAAAAGTTGCAGAAAATTGATATTTTCCTTCGGTTTTCCATCGGTTCTATCTGGTAATGACCTTGTTCTGACCTTGAAAATTGAGGACTGTTAATCAGATGATTGTCATGTCTAGAGATGCGCCAATACCAGAAGAAGATGGAGTTTGAAAGCATTTACTTACACACAAGTCGCAGAAAATGGTATTTTTCCTCGGTTTTCCCCGGTAATGACCTTGTCGTGACCTCCACAATTGATGACTGTTAATCAGATGATTGCCATGTCTAGAGATGCACTAATCCCAGGAAACAATTGAATTTGAAAGCTCATTCTTACAAACATGAGTTGCAGAAAATGGTACTTTCCTTCGGTTTTTCTTCGGTTTTACCTGGTGATGACCTTGTTGTGTGACCTTTAAATATTACGAGAGTCAACAATAATTGCGTTATGTCTCATAAATCCCAAGACGTGTGTAAAGTTGTAATTAAGCATTAGCTTCGAAAATAGCTGACGTCCAGAAAGTATTTTATTTGACCGTAAAAGATATTCCCAAATAGAAAACGTGTAAATTTGACCTTGTCATGACCTTCAAAGTAGGCATGGGTCAAGAAAACTTTCCTCGGACTTCAGGGTCATTGAAATCAGCGCTAATCCCAGAAGAAGATGGAGTTTATAAGCTCTCACTTACAAAAAAGTTATAGAAAATGGTATTTTCCCTCGGTTTTCTCTCGGTTCTATCTGGTAATGACCTTGTTGTGACCTTGAAAATTGAGGACTGTTAATCAGATGATTGTCATGCCTAGAGATGCGCCAATACCAGAAGAAGATGGAGTTTGAAAGCTTTTACTTTCACACAAGTTGCAGAAAATGGTATTTTCCCTCGGGTTTCCCTCGTTTTTACCCGGTAATGACCTTGTCGTGACCTCCACAATTGATGTCTGATAATCGGATGATTGTCATGTCTAGAGATGCGTTAATCCCAGGAAACAATTGAATTTGAAAGCTTTTTCTAACAAACAGTTGCAGAAAATGGTACTTTCCCTCGGTTTTCCCTCGTTTTTGCCTGGTAATGACCTTGTTGTGACCTTTAAATAACGCGAGAGTCAACTATATTTTACGTATTGTAAAGCGTACATGTAGCCCTAGACGCGTGTAAAGTCTCAAAGCTCTAGCTTAAGAAACGGGCGAATAATCGAACGCAGTGTTAAGTTGTTCATCTAGGAATTGCCTTGAAGACAGCCAGCCTTACGCTGACGATCACGAAGGCTCTCTTGCTACTCAGATGAGTCACAAAGTTCATTTTTCAAATATTCAGCATCATTATATTGGCTCTAGCTCTTATCAGAAATAATGCTACCTCTGAAAATAGAAATACATTATGCTCTGAACCAGATTGAGGAAGACTACTCCCCTCTGTTATGTTTTGTTTCAAGCTGTAAACACTATCACTAGCAATTTTACCATAGCATTAAACCAAAAGGCACCATTAAGTTGTCATATTTTGCTCGTGCATTGCTAAATGTATGTAGATAAACTTTGAAAGTCAGAAATGGGGTTCTGGAAACTAATCATGTCACACTGAACTCGCACCACAAAGCGACATTTGTTCAGGAAACGTCTCGCACGCTTTACTGGGCTGGGGGTTAGGAAGATTGGAAGGTCATAATGACATAGTATATGGTTCAAATCCATTCATATTATACAGATATTATGTAAAGACATCATACTTGACGAAAATATATCCATTGAAGCCAAACAACAATACTAGTCTTGTGTGAATTTATTTTTAATCAAAACTTACCTACATTTTGGACGACGTCTTTCCTGGATTTAGGGTAGGGTTCATAATAATGATACTGTCACCAGCATCCTCGGCCAAAGCAGTCGCAAATTGTTTTGTGATAATCAAAAGATACCAACTAACACATTTATATGTAAAACGTACCAGTTTGAGTTCGTAATTTGGCTGAGAACTTCTTTTTTCAGAGGCAAGCGTCTGAAATGCTCGTGCATCACTCTTCAGGGTATAGTTAAATTTTGACTGAGAAGAGAAAGTGCGCCCTTGAATATTTCTTGTTAACATCGATTTTTATGTTTGGCAGGCCCCAAGCTTTCAAGAAATACCCATCTGGTAGAGTCCGCTTTTGGGTGCACGGTCAGCCCTCCGCCGTGACGGAGTATTGTAATCATACCCTGGGATTTAGAAAATAAAACAGCAACAAAGAAATAAAGAGTTAACACGTCAATAGACACTATTCAAAGTGTTAACATATGTTCAATTTGTCCAAATGTTCAATTTGCCATGGTTTTGACATCAAAGCACTTTCCAGTTTTCTTCATGTTTTATGCTTGGAGACCAAACATGTATAATCAGTCCATAAAACATCACAAAAAGGAGCACCCATGAAAGAAGAGAAGCAAAACTAAAGTAAACAAGCATACAAAAAATGGTTTCAGAAACATGCATTGGCAATTGCATAGAACCAAAACAAACCAAAAAAACAGACTTCCAAAACAAGTTGCTGTTCTCTTTGTTTCAAAATAAAAGCTGCGTAGATCGATACACAAGAATTTCATGGTCTGCTGAAATTGCTTGGTTCTGATTCAGAAATATTGCAACACATATTTTAATTTAGTTTTCTGGGCCAAAATAAAATTCTGTATGAGCAGAGACCAATGCCATACACACTGTGCATTGCAATAAACACTAATGCCGTGATTTAATCGACAGAGAAATACTAAAGACAAACCAAAGCACAAAGGTTAGATCGCCAGAAGGCTCCGACGCTTTCAGACAATGTCCCGAATATTTTATCACTGCGAAGTTTAAAACAAACATGAACACTTTCAACACAATTGTCAGGGTTCGTACAGTTTCTTTGTTCTAAAATTCAAATACTTTTCAAGGACTTTCAAGACCTTCTGAAGAGAAAATCAAGCACCCTCTTACCTTCAAAGCTCGCAATGAAACACTCACTGGTTATTATACCAACTTCCCTCATGCCAACTTAAATCATTGGATGTTCAAAAACTAATGATTTAATTTTTGTCAAAGGCGACAGATTCGTAGCAGACGATGGTTTTGAAGCAGACAGACTCAAAAGAGACTGTCGGTTACGGTTAAACGTTTACTTTGAGGTTATCAAAAAATAGATCATTGCAATTGTTTATTGTGGGTGGTTGTTGTGTAATCAGTTTGCAGCATTAGAGTTTTTAAGGACTTTCAAGGATCTTGCCAATTTTTTAAGCACTTTCAAAGCCTTAAAACTGACCCCTCCAAATTCAAGCACTTTCAAGCACCTGTACGAACCCTGAATTGTGCAAACTTAAGAGTCCAACCCTTACCAAATTACAGAATACTGTAAACCCTCCCATAAATGTTTCATTGTGGTCTGTACAAACTACAATGCACACTTTAGCAAGAAGAAAAAAAATAGCGACAGTTGCTCCTTAAACAGCATGAATTATAAGACCTACAGCCCAGTCCTCTTACAACAACATTACAGTCTATACGCCACAATACACGATGCCTTCATAGAAGGCTTGATTATCACCGATTTACTTGAGACACTGATCTTTCGAGTGCAAGAAGTAACATTTGAACTTTGTTGAGTCAAATTCAAACTGTTAATAAAACTAGCTCAAATCAATTGTGCTGAAATCATCTTCTTAAAAAGGGTAATTCAAATCAAATAAAACACATGAAAAGATACATACATATATATATATATGATATACACGTTCAGACCTTACTCTATTAATTACTCAACAAAAGTAAGCTCAACAAAGTTACAATACTATAACCTGAACCATCTTACTGAGGTACCATGCAGTTGTAAAATCATGAAAGAAATCTGTGAGCCGTTCAAAAGATGATATAATTTAAATCCCATGTTGGTGTACTCATGATAGCAATCAGAGACAGCCAACATGAGGAAACATGAATTCACACCAGCAGAGCAATGGCTTTTATGTTTTCAAATAATTCACAATGACTTTGCTCCTGGTCTCTTTAAAATTTAATATAGCTAGGTCAGTAATTTAGAACAGAAAAACGTTCTAACCAGTCCCTCTTTCACAGAGACAGTATTTATCTTCCAAATCCATACACAAGCTCAGAGAGGTTTTCTGAAACAACTGCAGACGTGAAGTTGTAATTCTGCTCCTGATCACCATCAGTGAAACTAATGTCTATGACGATGTAGGTGGCACAGGTGAATCCCATCGTTCATGCGTGACACCAGGTTTCAGGTGAGTGATAACTACGTGGGCGGCTTGCTTCTTCTCCATGCGTGGAGGAATCAAGATGGTGCGGAAACTGACTTCGTCTCCTTCTTTTGGCACAAATTCTCCGTCGATGCTGAAAGAGATACATATCAGGACAATTAATTCATATATGCAAGCATCAAAATCATTACGGACAAAAATATGTCTTCTTCATTTATATACTAAAATACATTTACAAGGGTATTTTTTAATGCAATTCTCATAATAAGAGTATGCCTTAAAAAATAAATTCCACAGAATTCTTATCGGTATCATTTTGATCGAAGTTCTGCACATGTATGAAAAGCGCTAAAATGCTTTACTTAATTCTTAAAACTTAGCTCTATGAGTGTTGTATCTTGTCTCATTCAAATCCACCAGCAAGACAAGGTCCCTCACGTCACGGCTTCTACAAAATGTAACTTTTATTAACAATGGAAAAAAGCAAATATAGTCCCGCTGTGTGCAGCCCCTTGCTTCTTTTCATCATTTCATGCATGTCTGAATTCTGTTGTGTTTGTGTCCAGTATGATGATATCAATGTTATTTACAACAATTTAGATGTGGCAATATTGATGATGTGTCAGTGATGTACATTTTAGTCGGTCTCCGGTCTCTGACCGATCCAATTTCCCCAGGACCTATAGCTTTAACCCCAGCAGGACACAGGTCCGATTAACCTACAGAAGAAGTGGTCAAGGGTCCGATCGTTTTTGACAATGAAGCGGACATACGGACTGTTCAATTTTCAAGAGGAAAGCTGGTTTCGGTTTTGCCAAGCGAAAGTGAACACTGCGTGAGGAAAGCTGGTTTCGGTTTTGCCAAGCGAAAGTATGCACTGCGTGTGACCAGTTTGTTGAGTGAACGAGGCACCATATGGGATCTGATTCTTTGAATTAATTTATCCTCAAGTTGGATCAAGAAGAAGAAAAGAAAACCGAACCCATATGGTGCCTCGAGTGCATTCATTGGCTCAGCAATAAATCGTTTAAACCAATGGGAACCACCCGTGCATGTTCGCACATGCGCAAGGCATTACTTTTCGTCATAATATCCGAGGGACAGAACAGCTGATTTATGGGTGTTGATTAATAAGTATCACAAAGAAGACTTTCCCAACTTGCTCAAGCTGGCTGCAGTGTGCCTGGTGCTGCCAGTGCACACAGCAGACGTTGAGAGAGGATTCAGTGCACAGAACTTGGTGTGTACGGCTCGAAGAAACCGATTGTGTGTCACTACCCAGGACATGATCCTGAAAGCAAAACTTGAGGGACTCGCAGAACGGTCAGATGCCTACCTGAAAAACATTGTCGACAGATGGGCAGTGAAAAAAAACCGACAACTGTTCAAATAACTTTGAAATGTGATTCAATCCTTTGAGTATCTAGTCATGACAGTCGCGGAAGGTGGAAGAATTTAAACTGAAAAATCGTTTTAAATGCGGTTTTACGAGTAGTGTTTTTGTCCTATTGAAATTGCAATCTCAGGACACTGTGTCCTATTGATTTTCAGTCTTCAGGACAATTGTCCTAAAGGCGGCTAGAAAAATGTACATCACTGATGTGTACCAAAGGATGTTGTTGGTCAGTAATAAAATAATGCAGAAGATGACATACTCTGATATGTGCACAAAGATGGGTGGGGAATCATCCTCTGGTGTGATAAAACCATGGCCTCTCTGGCGACAGAAAGACTTGATAGTTCCCTTCAGAACAGGTGCTGACTTAGCCCTTTCAGACCTAAAAAAACCCATCAAGTCTCAGGATTAAAATCATAATTAATATGCAAATGTTTAGACATCTTTACATAAATCAAATTAATAAATGTAACATCACAGTCTCACTTTCAGCAAGCAGAATTTATCACAAATGATAAGGCAGTACCTCTCTCTGTCTGTGTCTATCTCACGCAAGCACACTATCTCTAGTATTAATTTCTCCAAGTCTCACTCTCAATCTCCCTCACTTCACAACTAGAGAAGGGTAGAGGTTTCTTTCTTGTAGTTGTACTCCCAAAACTCTTGTAGATGTACAATTACAAATCATAATAAAATGCCATGCAGTATGGTATTCATACTAATATTCAATTTAATGCATTCCCGTATACGAACATTATTAGCTGTATCACAGAATCACTGACCAAGTATGTAATTTGTAAAACACAAAATGAAAATGTTCTCACTGTGAGAATGTTCTGTTCCGTCTAGTCGGAACAGGGCTTGGGATTGAGAAGTGAATCTGGTGTGCGTCTGGAGATCCAGAAATCTTGGCATTATTCATTGCCTGCATCTGCGGTATGTTCTGTGGTGTTGACATCGTCAGTGGAAAAGCTCAGACTTCAGTACTTGAATCTGTGGTAAAATAACAATAAGCAGTTGAAATAGTGTTTCAAATCTGTGAAACAATTAATTTAAAGGTCAGACCTTTACTGGGCTGATTGTAATTAAAGCATGCTACTATTACCAGCAAGCGCATGCACCAATCTTAAAATGTATACACAACTTTCCTTCTCGATCCTCCTACTCTTAATTCTTACCCGTATTCTTCTTCTTTCGGTTGGTAGCCAAAGTCCACAAGGACCATTATTGCCACTTTAGGGATGAAGGGAGGTCAAAAATCATACAGCAACGATAGAAAAATTGTTTTGTAAAAGGGACGGGGATGCTTATTTGAACTTAATTTAAGTAACTCGCATTTGCTTGATCTCATAGTGCAGTGGTAGCTCCTATATTCCCTAACACGAGTAACAGTAACAACTAACACTTACAGTAACATACACACCAAGTAGGCTACCTGTTAGTATCAGCAGAATCACTGTAGGTTTATGGGGTTTTAAATAAATATGTGCACAACAATTTGAACAAATAAAATCAGAATGCTTGAACAATACTCAATAGATTATTCTGCGACCATGCAAGCATGTGAAATTTAAAATTATAATATTATTGCTGAATGCCTGAACAAAAAGATCGAAGGTAGACTAACTAGCCAAGCAACCTAGTGAAGAAACTCTCATGATTGTTCTGAAACCAGTTTCTTGGCAACTTCATGTACGTTACACTAAAATTATAACAAACATGCTGTTGGCTGTAAGCTTACCACTTTCACAATCACAGTTTTCACACTCACAGAACACATACGCATCTCGGTCTAATTTCTAAAGGCATACAAATGGGTCGAGGTGGAGGAAAGTTAGTTGCTAATTAGTAAATTATACTTCGTTGGGTGTCTGATACACGCGGTCTCAGATTATTATAACGTTTCAAAGTAGTATACTCACTGAAAACAAACAGCAGTTCTTTGCAAACAACAAGCAGACTGTTCTGCCGTCTTCGATTAGACTCCGGGCGTGACAATCTGAAGAAAGCTGTACAATACTCTCCAAATTGTATGTTATCAAAAGACTACACACGTGAAAGGAAACGGTTATTATGTCCCATTACTTTCAATTGCTGATTTTGATTTCAGAAAAGATATACAATTTGAAGTTTAAAACCACTAGCCTACGGTTTTATCATGAATGTCACAAAAATGTATGGGTTAGTACTTTCCACACGAAGATACATGACGTCATGTTATAGTGCGGTTTAGCAAGCACGTGGTCTTTCGTGCTGCTTGTCAACAAACATGTCTCATTCAATCGTGAAGCAAGCTTTACAGCTTGTGCAAGAGGATTTGCAAACCGAAGGCGGTACGTTATTTTTGTTTTGCTCTTTTTACGATTTCTGGGAGAAAAATCCATTCGGTAAAATCTCACTCACCTACGTTTCAACTTTCAGTTTCCTTTTCATCTTCATCAGTCTCAACATCTGTTTTGTGTTCATTGACTGATTGAGGCAATCGATCACTATACTGTATACAACTTACAAGGCAACTATCCTCACTAATTCAGTGGTTGGTGAGCCTAAGGTCCCCAAGTAAAAGAGAAAGTAAATAGTGTACCTATGAAAGTGGAGAAAAAAACAGGACGTAAAGTGGTTTGCAGGCAAGATACTGACGTACTGTTTTTACGCGATTCACCCCAGAAGTCGAATTAGTGGCATTATAATGCCCAAAGTGGGGCTAGTCTGCCACCCAGTATAATATATTACTGCTACCTAACGCAATGACGAGACAATCAGGACGAACAACTAAGAAAAAGTGCAATAGATTTATTAAAATGTTAATAAATCTGTACTTTGTCTGGAACCCATGGATGCATACAAATTACAAGCAGGTCTGTGTGGGTCGTTGGGTGCTTCTTGTCATCATGTTTCTGTTTTCAAAATGTTATCATAATCATTGTCATGGAATTGAATGAGTTGAGGAAAATCACACAAACACACACACACTCACACACACACACACACACAAACACACACACACTCACACACACACACACACACACTCACACACACATATGTAGTGACTAGGTGATTACCCGCTTCGCCGGGTACCGGCTTCGCCGGAAAGAAGTAGAGCCGAATACCAGGCTGCGCCTGGGACCCGGCTTAAGCCGGCGCACGAAGGAAAGGAGATAAACGCGCAAAACACTAGAGACCTTCTAAAAATAGTAACGTGCAGTGACCTTCTAAAAATAGTAACGTAGTAACGGGAATATGGATTGACGCCACACGAAGGAAGGGAGATAAACGCAAAACACTGGAGAAGATAAGGAAGAGTTACTGGGAATGGTGAAATGAACAGAAAAACCAAAATCGGTTCAGCGCTGTGCGCTGAGAGCAAGTGTTGAAAATTCTCATCGACCAGGTTGTGTCCGGGGTCTAGCTGAATATGCCCACCAAATTTGAAGCAGATCCATCGAGAACTTTGGCCGTGCATCCCGAACAGACACACAGACACAAGTCGTATATATATATATACTAGAGGATTACCCGGCTTCGCCGGGGTGAATCGCGAGACAGAGACAGACAGCGTGGCCAAATGTAACCGAGTGCCGAAACACCACAATCATATTTGAAGCCGACGTCCACTCAAACGGGATTGAGAATAACTGTTATGGCTTCTGGAAGGAAGGCCTGAATATTCAGTCACACACCAATGCCGCCAGACCACATCACAAACAGAACTCTACAATCCACAGGTGTTGCACACACACACACACACACAGAGAAGCCTATATGTATAGCTATATCTATAAATATATAGAGATAGGTGACAGTGTATTTTTCGCGTGGAGTATAAATTGATTCGACCTTTTCACTTTGACAGTAAGAACAACTTCCGGGTGCAAGGGAAGCGTTCTGGACAGCGCAGTGACATTCTAAAAATAGTAACATAGTTACGGGAATATGGATTGACGCCACACGAAGGAAGGGAGATAAACGCTGAAAACACTGGAGAAGATAAAGAGAAAAACCAAAATCGGTTCAGCGCTGCACACTGAGAGCACGTGTTGAAATATTTCATGTCGAGTCCCATCGCTGTCGACGACGCCAAATGTAATCGAGTGCCGAAACACCACAATCACCTTTGAAGGCGAAGTCCACTCAAACGGGATTGAGATTAACTGTTATGGCTTCTGGAAGGAAGGCCTGAACATTTCAGACCCACACCAATGCCGCCAGACCACATCACAAACAGAACTCTACAATCCACAGGTGTTGCCCACACACACACACAAACACACACACACACAGAAGCCGTATATATATATGTATATATCTATATCTATAAATATATAGAGATAGGTGACAGTGTATTTTTCGCGTGGCTATAAATTGATTCGACCTTTTCACTTTGACAGTAAGAACAACTTCCGGGTGCAAGGGAAGCGTTCTGGACAGCGCAGTGACATTCTAAAAATAGTAACGTAGTAACGGGAATATGGATTGAAGCCACACGAAGGAAGGGAGATAAACGCAAAACACTGGAGAAGATAAGGAAGAGTTACTGGGAATGGTGAAATGAAGAGAAAAACCAAAATCGGTTCAGCGCTGCGCGCTGAGAGCACGTGTTGAAATATCTCAGTCGATGAGGTTGTGTCCGGGGTGTAGCTGAATACGGTGTCCAAATTTGAAAAAGATCCACCGAGAACTTTGGCGTTGTGATGTGGTCTAGCGGCTTTGGTGTGTCGGTATGGGGGCCCGGGTAGCTCAGGTGGAACCAAAATCGGTTCAGCGCTGCGCGCTGAGAGCACGTGTTGAAATATCTCATCGATGAGGTTGTGTCCGGGGTCTCTCTGAATAAGCCCACCAAATTTGAAGCAGATCCATCGAGAACTTTGGCCGTGCATTGCGCACAGACACACAGACACACAGACACTAGTCGTATATATACTAGAGGAATACCCGGCTTCGCCAGGGTGAATCGCGAGACAGAGACAGACAGCGTGGCGGTTCACCACAATCACCTTTGAAGGCGAAGTCCTGTCAAACGGGATTGAGAATTTTAGAGCTTATTTCTTAGCCCTATATTATCTGTTATGGCTTCTCAAATGCCAGAACATACAGACAGACAAAAGCCGCCAGAAATATATAGAGATAGATGAAAGTGGATTTTTCGATAAATAGATTCGACCTTTGCACTTTTACAGTAAGGACAACTTACGGGTACATGCAAGGAAAGCCCACAACTTCTAAGGCGAACAACTCTGCAGAGTCTGCTGTGAAGGGCGACGGTAGTCTGCCTGTCACACTCGACCCCCTTTGAATGAACTTAAGTCCCTCCCAGGTGGAATGGGAACAGCACGAAAATGATTCAGTGGCCTGAACATTTCATGTTGAGTCCCATCGCTGTAGACGACGCCAATTGTAACCGAGTGCCAAAACACCACAATCACCTTTGAAGGCGAAGTCCACTCAAACGGGATTGAGAATAACTGTTATGGCTTCTCGAAGGAAGGCCTGAACATACAGACACCAAAGCCGCTAGAGCACATCACAAACAGAACTCTACAATCCACAGGTGTTGCCCACACACACACACAAACACACACACACACAGAGAAGCCGTATATCTATATAGATATAGATGACAGTGTATTTTTCGCGTGGCTATAAATTGATTCGACCTTTTCACTTTTACAGTAAGGACAACTTACGGGTGCAATCGTGACATTCTAAAAATAGTAACGTAGTAACGGGAATATGGATTGACGCCACACGAAGGAAGGGAGATAAACGCTGAAAACACTGGAGAAGATAAGGAAGAGTTACTGGGAATGGATCCAGAGAAAAACAGAGAAAAACCCAAATCGGTTCAGCGCTGCGCGCTGAGAGCACGTGTTGAAATATCTCATCGATGAGGTTGTGTCCGGGGTGTAGCTGAATACGGTCTCCAAATTTGAAAAAGATCCACCGAGAACTTTGGCTTGGCATCGCGGACACACAGACAGACAGACAGACAGACAGACAGACACAAGTCGTATATATATATAGATATATATAGATGCATACCTGTCAAGTCTTACGTTTTTCGCGTAATTCTTACGGAATTTTGATGTTTTTCAAGTCTTACGGCGTACCGAAGATCTTACGGTTTTTACAAAACAATTTAGTCAAATAAAAAAAGATCGCTAAGGTTCGTCCGAGAACAAAGTAACAAAGTAGATCCTGTTCTACAAAATCTCGCGGTAACTGATCCGGTGTGATGTTTTCATCTTTCGCCGTGTTGATATTTCTCTTCTCGGCCTCGTTGATCTAGTATAAACTCTACACTGAACCAAAAAAAAACCCTTCGATAGTACTGATGAGCGACCTTGTGTTCCTTACATTCATGGGACCAAATTTGTCCAACCAATTTGTTTTATTTAACTTAGAAATTTGATTCATCCTAAAATGTTTTCCTTCTTACTCAAGGGACGTAACCACTCGATCAGTACACGTTTTCCTTCTAACTCAAGGGACGTAACCATAATATTACTATTATTAGTTTTTTACACTTTAAATTAAAAGACTAAAAAGTAAAATTTAAAGATCTGTGTAATTGTACATTCTACCATACATGTCTATAATGATCACCAAAGGGACTGACTAAAAGAGGTCGTTATAGACAGGTGATTGCTATAAAAGGTGAATTTATATATATATTTTGTTATTATTATATGAAGTCTTATATCGCGCGCGTACCTCCAGACTCGGATTCAAGGCGCAGGGATCTATATATAGCATGTGAAAGAAGAAAAAGACTTGTTATTAATAATAATAATAATAATAATAATAATAATAATAATAATAATAATAATGGAAACTTATAGAGCGCTTACCTAGAAGCTCTAAGCGCTTTACAATGACATTGCTATACACATGTACAAAACCAAAATACAGCATTAAGACACAAAAAGAACAGGAGTACAAAAGCAAATTCATCGTTTAAGTCCATGCAGTCACAATAATACAAACACACGCGTCGAGGACGGACAACTGCTTACTTTCACATGTATCCGTACATCACTGCTTCTTTTATTATAACACGGCTTCGACCCCTGTTGATTTTAATCAACCAAATTCAGTCGTATGGATCCTTTGAGGTGGTCGTAATGTACAGATGGTTGTTGACGTTATGGAGAGGTGGTCACCAGAATCAGTTCGATTTGACCTTTTATTTGTTTTGTTTTACAGATGAGCCCAGCAGTTCTTCAAAAGGCAAAAAACGTAAAATCAAGAATGCTATGAAACTGATCAAGACAGACAGAAAAGGGGTCTGGAAGGAACTGAGACGGCTTCAAAAACAGGAACAAGAGAAAATTAAGAGCAAATTTGAGAAGCCCAATTTCAAGTCAAGCATTGGTAAGAAAATCACAGGCTCCCTCCCCCCATCTCCACCCTCTCTTTTTACTTCAAGTCAAGTTTTGACTAAATATTTTAAGTTTAACATGGACGGGTAATGGAGATGAGGGCCATGGTATATGTATGTGTGTGCGTGTGTGTGTGTGTGTGTGTGTGTGTAGAGTGATTGAGAGAAAACGACTGGACCGATCTTCATAAAACTTCACATGAGAGACCATTTTTTCTTTCTTTTTTTTTATAAATGTCTTCGATGATGTCATATCCGGCTTTTTGTGCAAGTTGAGGCGGCACTGTCACACCCTCAGTTTTTGATCAAGCAGCTAGAAATTTTAGTTATACAATCTTTGACAAAGGCCGGACTTTGGTATTGCATTTCAGTTTGGATGCTTAAAAATTAATTAATGAGTTTGGTCATCAAAAATCTGAAATTTGTAAATAAGATTTTTTTCAGAAAACGATCTAAAAATAATTTCATCTTATTTTTCATTACTTTCTGATTCCAAAAACATATAAATATGTTATATTCGGATTAAAAACAAAATGCAGCTAGGACACGAACTCAAGCAAATGCTTATTTGACGTGGCTCTAACAATACTAAGTTACACAAGTTTTCATATGGTGGACAACACAATTATTAAAAATGTAGGAGGGGGGTATGGGGAACTTAACCAAATGTTAACCCTTAGGCTGGTTGTCGCGACATATGTCGCACTAATTTAGGTTTACTGTCTTTCTTTCTTTCTTTATTTGGTGTTTAACGTCGTTTTCAACCACGAAGGTTATATCGCGACGAGGGAAAGGGGGGAGATGGGATAGGGGAAAGGGGGGAGATGGGATAGAGCCACTTGTTAAGTGTTTCTTGTTCACAAAAGCACTAATAAAAAAATGTGCTCCAGGGGCTTGCAACGTAGTACAATATGACCTTACTGGGAGAATGCAAGTTTCCAGCACAAAGGACTAAACATTTCTTACATACTGCTTGACTAAAATCTTTACAAACATTGACTATATTCTATACAAGAACCACTTAACAAGGGTAATAAGTGAAGAATTTTATGGGTGAGAAAAGGAAAGTAAAAGGACTTTGGGGAGGCAGAAATAAAGAAACAAGAAAAAGATCCTAATTAGGTTCACGGCATCGAGAGTGATGCGACCTTCTCTCAGAAGTTAGTAGAGAAGGCTCCCCCATCCACCACCCGGGGGACGCGCCTCTACGCCAATTAGGGGGCGCGAGGAGGTTTACTGTCACCTGGTTGTCACGACATATGTCGCGCTACTGGCTCAGTCTGTTTGGTCGGTTCTGATTGGATGCAAACATCTATATGACCGTTTTTCTTCATTTTTCTCTCTGTTAATTCACCAGTGGCTATGTAACATGTGTTACAGAATTGCACCAGTGTAAGGGTTAATGCATTGGGTGTCAAAGTTTGGACCCCTTTGTAAAAAATGTAAAGGGTTTGAAGACCAGGAGGTTCATATTCTCGCTTTTGGAAAGTACATTCCTCGCGGATGTCTGCAGATCGCTCTTTCAATTTAATGCTGACTTTTGGAAGTATTACTGTTGTCGGAGCCCTTTAGAAAAACGTTATTATCATGTCAGTTTGGAGACAACTCTTTAAAATTTGCGTTTGTACAGGTCTGGAAGAACATTTATTGAAAACACTATTGACGGTGCGATTGATAACCAATATGTAGGGCGTGCCGGGACCCGCTCTTTTCAGGTTTAGTGCATCAAGGAACCCTCTTTGTGAATTTCTAGAGTTTTTTTTTAACTTCTAGTGCATAAAGGATGCACGGACACATTGTTTTGGGAGCCCTGTAAAGTGATTGCCTATTATTTAATGTGGTATCACTTATGGTGTGAGAAGCTTAGCATCATCTCCCTCACTTATTATGGTCTGAAGTGGTTGATTTTCTTGCTGATGTTGTTTCCAACTGTTACAGAAAAGTTCCAGGAGGACCAAGTTGTGTTACAAGCAAAGAAAGGCCAACGTCCTCAGGCTACAAAAGCGCAGCCTAGCAAGAATGCCAAGAAGGTTAGTGTAAATTGTCCGTGATCTCTGTAAATGCCAGAATACCAGCAATTAGAGGATAATTTCATCAGCCATTGTACTGGATGGAAATGAAACGTTTAAATCAAGGAAGATCAAGATAGAGTTACAATCATCCCTTGGTTTTACTCGTTCTTAAAAAAGAATTGATGCAGTTTTCATAACTCATATATAAATGTACAGTGGCATCTGTAATAAAAGGACACCCTTGGGACGAGCCAAAAGTGTCCCTACATTGCAGGTGGCCTTTCTTGACAGGTACATTTTTAGTGGAGATAATAGACAAATGGACAACGGAAGGTGTCCTTTCAAGGTAGGTCAGTCCTCTCATTGGAGGGCCGGGACCTCACATCACAGGTACCATTGTATCAAACAACATAATATACTAATAAGAACAATTATAATCAGTAAATTACATCCACTCACTTAGGTTTGTCGTATGTTTCTTTTCAGGTGTTCGAGCATCACTTGAAGCACTTCAACAGAAGAAATGCAAGCAAAGAACTAAAACAAGAGGAAGAGACAACCGTTTTTACAGACAAAGACTTTGACAAATTTGAAGAAGAATATGATTTTTTCAAATAACATATATGCAGAAAAAGTAGTGTGTGTGAGTGCGTGGCTCTGTGTATGTGAGTGAGTGCTTTTGATATAACAGTTATGACAGGATCAGGATTTGAAGGTGCATAACAAAGAGAGGTGTGCAAGTCATCATTTGTTAGCATAGAAGTTCTAGTGTTTGTGTGACTGATTGTGACACATTGCACATTTTCATGTGACTCAGTTAAACCAGTTTACATGGGGAATTTTTTTAATTAAATGTAACATACAAAAAAAGAAGTGTGTAAGTCTAAGACATCCTTTGTCAGCATAGAAGTTCATGGTTTTGTGACTGCCCGTATTTAAGTTTGTGTAACACAAATGAATGAATGGAAATGAACTTGTATAGATCTCACAGCTTGTTGTAAAAGTGAGTGAGCAAATGCACATGTTTGTGGTTTGCGTGTGTTTAAAACCACATGTACATTATGGTGTGTGTGTGTGTGTGTGTGTGTGTGTGTGTGTGTGTGTGTGTGTGTGTGTGTGTGTGTGTGTGTGTTAAAAAGAATAAAACCAAACATGTTTTTGTTGGTGCTTTTTGTTCATTGATGTAAAGAAGGTATGATTATTGTTTGTTGAAATCCATTCCCCAGAATCACCACAGCTTCTGTTTGAAATCAACTGTTTTACTTGATGTTGCAACTTCCTTGAAACGACCATTGTTCAACAACGGTTGTCAAATAAGAGAAAACCCAATTCAGTTGAGAAAGACAAGAATGTGTCCGGTATAACAGAGCAGGCTACAAAACACACTAGCCTGATTTAGCATGGCTAGAGGAACAACACCATTCTGGAGGGATCCTGTGAGGTCGCCGCTGTGGCCAAAGCACGTATTCACACCGGTGACACTGTGACGGTTCCCCTACGCTTTGTGTTCGGTGCCCTGACCCTTTGTGTTCGGTTCCCACTCGGTTCCCACACGCCAAAATTCGCGGACAAAACATCCATTTATGGTAGTATTACGCAATGTTGCTCTCTGAGAATGGTCTTGTTAGATCTGTGAGTGTTTACACTACATGCCTAGGTGCTGTTGGATTGAAGGTTTTTGATATTTTAGCCGTTATTAGGTAGAATGCCTTCCACTTTACTGCAAAACTGCATAATTCGTAGCATCGACAAGAAATATCCTACCAAAAAATGCCTGCTTGGAACTGTCGTTGGTCCAGCAAAAAGTTCAACATGTCTGTAGCAGACAGCCCAAGTTTCAAGATTGTAGGGCCATCCAAACAGCCGTAATAATAAAAACAACAAAAGTAGTCAGTGAAATTGGCTGTGTTCGGTCCCCCCACACTTTTGTGACGTAGGCGTGACGGTTCCCATAATTCATTGTGTCGGTCCCCACTTTCTGTGTCGGACCCCACTTTCGACCTAATTTCTCTGTGACGGACCCCACAACCAGCCTATTTTGTGTCGGTCCCCACACCTTCTTGGATTTATGACTTGCCGGTTACTTGTATCATTGTATTCATTGAATCTAATTGTCTCGGAGTTATTTTTCAGCAAAAACCGGCAAGGCAGCACCTTTTGTGATACCAAGTAAGTCAGATGACATCAGTATGTGTGTGTGTGTGTGTGTGTGTGTGTGTGTGTGTGTGTGTGTGTGTGTGTGTGTGTGTGTGTGTGAGAGAGAGAGAGAGAGAGAGAGAGAGAGAGAGAGAGAGAGAGAGAGAGAGAGAGAGAGAGAGAGAGAGAGAGAGAGAGAGAGATTGACACCTTTCCAGATCACTCCGGTTATGCGACACTACCGCGAGCGTCACTACCGCGTGTCACACTACGGCGAGTACGACACTACCGCGTGTAACACTACCGCGTGTCACACTACCGCGAGTACGACACTACCGCGAGTATAACACTGCCGCGTGTCACACTACCGCGCGTACCACAACCGCGAGTACCATAACCGTAGAGAGAACGCATGCAAACTTACTTCTTGTGAGTTTGTGTTCTAACGGCTTTGATTGGAAGCAACCCATTCTATATGTATTCTGATAGTGTGTTCTGATCGTTTTGAGTTCTTGGTTAGCATGACAAACATTGAATTAGTGTTCAGAGAACAGACCAGGCCTTTTTGTTTTATATTTCAAGGAAACATTTCAACCTTTGCCTTCAGCCATGGAAGTCATAAAATGACACGCGGTAATGTTATACTCGCGGTAGTGTGACACGCGGTAGTGTTATACTCGCGGTAGTGTCGTACTCGCGGTAGTGTCGTACTCGCGGTAAGTTCTGTTTCCGTACCCGCGACAGCGGAAGCGACAAAAGAAAACGCGCGCAAACGCGTGACGTGTTTCCGTACTTGCGTTTTAAACATGCGGTAAAATCTGTAAACTCCCGCGTTGCCGCGCGACAACGCGAAAAAATCGCTCCAGGACCCTTTAAAAAAAATCGCGTCGCTTGCCGCTTGTCGCGCCGCTAACGCGTCGCGTGTGTGGAAACACTCCTGGTCATTTTCTACGTGCTTGATTTTCGTCGCACCGCTGGAAAAACGCTGTCGCGGGTACGGAAACACAACTTTAGTGTGAGACGCGGTAGTGGTACTCGCAGTAGTGACGCTCGCGGTAGTGACCAGCACCCGATCACTACACATAAACGCTGGTTCTGGTTGCATTGTGCCGCTGACATACAGCTAATAGCATTTTTACACCCCCGGTATAGGGGTGTGTATAGGTTTCACTCGATGTGTTTGTGTTCGCAAGTAGATCTCAAGAATGAACGGACCGATCGTCACCAAACTTGGTGAACAGGTTCTATACATTCCTGAGACGGTCCTTACAAAAATTGGGACCAGTCAAACACACGGTTAGGGAGTTATTGGTGGATTAAAATTATACAAGGCCTGGTATAGACGGACACCTCCGTTGGTCAAAGGGAAATAACCATTCTCACTGCCACCAACTGAGAAGGTTATTTCCCTTTGACGGGGGTGTAGTTCCTATCGGAGGAATTTCTTGTTTTAATCCTTTTGTGGTATTGCTGATGATGCTGAACATGTATTTTACTAGTTTACCAATGTGTATCTTTGACCCTGATAGCCTACGAAAACGGAGCAATCATGGCCCAACATTGGCCCAATGCTGAATTTATTGGCGCGGTGTTGAGCCTTAGTCGGGCCGTTGTCGTAGGCTGTCAGGGTTTATGTAGCCTTGTTCCATTGTATTCTGACTGTCATAAAGTAATTAATTTTAAGAGAAAGCAGTCATGAACACAAGGAGCTGGGAAAAGTTGCCTCTTACAACAAGCGTGGATAAAGACACATACTTGACACAGACAAGTACTCTTTTTTTTTTTTAAATCACCACTAGAAGTCCCTGGGCAGCATTTTGCTCTGAAAACTGAATCTCGCATACGACAGGTGGATCTTTTATTTTAAAAATGTGCCAAATTGCATATCTCCAAGGCCGTAAGACTAAGAGTAGATATTGGGAAGGCCAGTTCAAGAAGGTGTGGGTGGATCAACACATAATTTGCTGGTATACTGGGAACCGTCCCAGAGATAAATAATGTTATATATTATTTGTGGCATAAACTAATACAGTTAGTCTCTCTCTCTCTCTCTCTCTCTCTCTCTCTCTCTCTCTCTCTCTCTCTCTCTCACACACACACACACACACACACACACACACACACACACACACACACACACACACACATACTGATGTCATCTGACTTACTTGGTATCACAAAAGGTGCTGCCTTGCCGGTTTTTGCTGAAAAATAACTCCGAGACAATTAGATTCAATGAATACAATGATACAAGTAACCGGCAAGTCATAAATCCAAGAAGGTGTGGGGACCGACACAAAATAGGCTGGTTGTGGGGTCCGTCACAGAGAAATTAGGTCGAAAGTGGGGTCCGACACAGAAAGTGGGGACCGACACAATGAATTATGGGAACCGTCACGCCTACGTCACAAAAGTGTGGGGGGACCGAACACAGCCAATTTCACTGACTACTTTTGTTGTTTTTATTATTACGGCTGTTTGGATGGCCCTACAATCTTGAAACTTGGGCTGTCTGCTACAGACATGTTGAACTTTTTGCTGGACCAACGACAGTTCCAAGCAGGCATTTTTTGGTAGGATATTTCTTGCCGATGCTACGAATTATGCAGTTTTGCAGTAAAGTGGAAGGCATTCTACCTAATAACGGCTAAAATATCAAAAACCTTCAATCCAACAGCACCTAGGCATGTAGTGTAAACACTCACAGATCTAACAAGACCATTCTCAGAGAGCAACATTGCGTAATACTACCATAAATGGATGTTTTGTCCGCGAATTTTGGCGTGTGGGAACCGAGTGGGAACCGAACACAAAGGGTCAGGGCACCGAACACAAAGCGTAGGGGAACCGTCACAGTGTCACCGGTGTGGTATTATACACAGACAAACAGATTCATACACACACACACGCATACATACACACACACACACACTGATACAAAGCTAAGAGACACACACGTAGTCTTTAGACATAGTTCTTAGACATACACTAACACCCCGCACACACAGACATACGAATACTCATGTGCGCACGCTCACACATGCATACACTTGATCCAAGCTGGACACACTGACAAGCACACACTCACACACACACACACACAAAGAAAGACACTTGACACACATAACGAGACGCACATTCACACAGTATGATTTTAGACATAGTGTCCCTGGAGACATGCACTAATACATGTACATACACACACTGAAGTTATTTGAATAAAATTGTTTGAAAAAAACCCCAGAAATATGAATAAGCACTCGAACACACTCACAGAAAGACACGCACACTCACATGATGTATTGTCCGTTTGCGAAACGCCTGCAGAGACTTGTTTTTTCGAAATTATCTCACGATCACAATCTACACATATTTTGCAATGTGGATAAGAACAAAATAAGTACGTCAAAAGTATACCTAATTTAAAGGCACAGTAAGCCTCCCGTAAACCATCACAGATACAGTCAGGCTTTTACACACAGTACAAACACCCTTTCAATTAAACACTCACCGATTGAGAACATCCTTGGTGCCCTCCGTAAAGAGCGAACAATTTTCAAAGAATTTATTTTTGCGTGGTTTATTTTACCCCTGAGCCATCGTGAACCCGTGTGATCCAGTTTCCCTTTTTCACAATGTAGTCGTCAGTTAGTCATTTGATTGCGACTCGATGTGAGCTTATCTACAATAGCACGATTTTATGCACGAAACAAACGGCTGTGGTTCACAAGAACTCTAGCGATGGCTTTTGACTGTTGAGAGGAACGGCGCATGATATGGCGCATAAACCGTCGTCTGCTACGACCCTTGCGTGACCCTGCTTCCGGGCTTTTCTTTTTTCAAACTTTCACAACTTCGAATTGCACTGATCTTGTCTTGATGAAAACACGCTGTCAATTTATTATTTAGATTTTAAAAGTTAGGTCTAGCGCAAAAACGCACCACGGTCCAAAAACATTCTGATTATCATCGATCCACGGCTATCGCCAGTTTAAGGGAAGTAACTCATTTTTGACCTGAGTTCAGGATGGGTCCAAAAAGTGTTCGAGACAATCTGCAAAATTAATTCTTTAAAAATTGCTCGCTCTTTACGTAGGGCACCTAGGATGTTCCCGTTTGGTGAGCGTTCAAATGGAAGGGTGTTTGTACTGTGTGTAAAAGCCTGACAGTATCTCTGATGGTTTACGGGAGGCTTACTGTCCGGGCGTGATTTCCGGGATATTCATAACAGCCGTCCAGCACCAAAACGAGGCGCCATTGTTGTAAAGGGCCAAGTCCACAAAAATAAATTCTTTGAACATTTCTCACGCTCGACAGAAAGCAGCCAGAATGTTCCCGTTCGGGGAGCGTTTAAATGGAAGTATGCTTGTACTGTGTGCAGACGCTCGGGGAGCTCTGTGGTGGTTTACGGGAGGCTTACTGTGCCTTTAATTTATATCAACTATAATCCTTACTTTCCTCTGGTTAATTATTTCTTCACTGTAAAGACTAATTAAAATGAATCAAATGTTTCCCCTTTTCCAGGCCTCTAAAAACCTGCAGGTCATTTCCGTGCATCTCGTGCTGACCGTGATAATACATGTCACACAAACACCGAAACTTTCCAAGGATTTGCACATAGTCTCTGGTTTGCACACCTGAACTGGTAAAGATGTTGTCCGAGGTGAACAAGATTATTGTGAATGTGCAGAAGAAGCTGAAAAAGGGAGCCTATATCACTGGAATAACGTTGCAAAAAGAGCTTGCCACCCACTTGGAATTTCAAGAACCACATAATTTAAAGCAGTGACCGATAACAACAAAAGAAATGGATTGCCGTCGAACAAGGAGCAAAAACAATAACAAACAAGCAAGCAAACACACACACACACACACACACACTCACACACACACACCACACTACACTCACACTCACATTCTCTCTCTCTCTCTCTCTCTCTCTCTCTCTCTCTCTCTCTCTCTCTCTCTCTCTCTCTCTCTCTCTCTCTCTCTCTCTCTCTCTCTCTCTCTCTCTCTCTCACGCTGGAACAAAATAGATAGAACACTGTATCTATGACGTAGGAATGCTTCCAGCTTTCAAGACAACCCCTTTAACAACAATTGTTCGTGTGCTCGTCTTTGTCCACGCCGGACTGTGTGCAGCATGCGTGCGTGTGTGAGCCTCTGTGTGTAGTGTGTGTGTGTGTGTGTGTGTGCCACGGTGTGTGTGTGTGTGTGTGTGTGTGCCGGTATGAATGTGAGGCAGTGTGTGTGTTGGGGAGTAGCACACTCGTCCGCATTAAATCTCTCAATGCGTAGCTGGAGTAGTCCCCCCTGAATGTGGCACTGTTATGGCGGATGGGGGAAAGCCGCTCTGTTGACTTGTTTTCCCAACGCCGCGTTCTTTTTCAGTGTGATTTTGAACGGATACAACTTGTGACACTAGAAAAGAGGGACCACAAGAACTTGCTTCAAACATGAGTATGCCAGGTAAACCGAAACTGACGTGTACCGGGCTTAGCTGCGTGATCCGGCATGTGATCAGTTTAAATCGAGTCAGTCCGGCTGCCGCGTACACTCCGCTATCATGATCATGATTTTACATGTAGATCTATCTATTCATTATCACAATCTGCAAACCGAAACTGACGTGTGCTTAGCGGCGTGACTCCGGCATTTGATCAGTATATTCGGCGTTTACACCTCAGTATCGATGATCATGAAGGTAGATCTATTTATTCATTATCGCAATCTGTAAACCAAAACTGACGTGTGGTTAGCTGCGTGATCCGGCTGATTTGATTTATTCGGCGCAGTCTACACCTATCATCATGACTGTTACATGTAGAGGCTATCTATTCATTATCACAATCTAATCGTTTGTCATTTCAACACTGAGAGAAAAGAGCTGATCGACTGACCAAGAACATCAGTGCAGGCAAGACTGGCAGCTGCTTAATGATATTTGAACACAGATGACGGGCGCAGTGGCCGAGTGGATAAGACGCCGACCTCCGGTTCGGAAGGTCGACCGTGGGTTCAAATTTCCGATCTCCCAGGTCAACGTATGTGCAGACCTGTTAGTGCCTTATGCATAGATCTGCACTGATGTCACGGTACACGCAAGCGCTGTGACAAGACCAACTGCACACGAAAAAGACCCTTTAATTCATGTCAGAGTTCAATGGGTTATAGAAACACGAAAATACCAAGCATGCATCCCCCACTGAAAAGCGGCGTATGGCTGCCTCAGTAAATGGCGTGGATAAAACAGCCATGCACGTAAAACGGCGGACCCACTCGTGCAAAAAAACCACGAGGGTACATGGGAATATCAGCCCGTGAACGCAGAAGAAGACAAGTCGCGTAAGGCGAAATTACTACATTTAGTCAAGCTGTGGAACTCACAGAATGAAACTGAACGTAGTCCGCCGCTAGTGCAAAAGGCAGTGAAAGTGACGAGCCTGTTTGGCGCGGTAGCGATTGCGCTGTGCTTCATAGCACGCTTTACTGTACCTCTCTTCGTTTTAACTTGACTTTCTGAGCGTGTTTTTAATCCAAACATATCATATCTATATGTTTTTGGAATCAGGAACCGACAAGGAATAAGATGAAATAGTTTTTAAAACGATTTCGGAAATTTAATTTTGATCATAATTTTTATATTTTTAATTTTCAGAGCTTGTTTTTAATCCAAATATAACATATGTATATGTTTTTGGAATCAGAAAATGACGAAGAATAAGATGAAATTGTTTTTGGATCGTTTAATAAAAAAATAATTTTAATTACAAATTTCCGATTTTTAATGACCAAACTCACTCATTAGTTTTTAAGCCACCAAGCTGAAATGCAATACCAAACCCCGGGCTTCGTCGAAGATTGCTTTGCCAAAATTTCAATCAATTTGATTGAAAAATGAGGGTGTGACAGTGCCGCCTCAACTTTTACAAAAAGCCGGATATGACGTCATCAAAGGTATTTATCGAAAAAATGAAAAAAATTCCGGGGATATCATACCCAGGAACTCTCATGTCAAATTTCATAAAGATCGGCCCAGTAGTTTAGTCTGAATCGCTCTACACACACACACAGACAGACACACACACATACACCACGACCCTCGTCTCGATTCCCCCCTCTATGTTAAAACATTTAGTCAAAACTTGACTAAATGTAACAAGTCGCGTAAGGCGAAATTACTACATTTAGTCAAGCTGTGGAACTCACAGAATGAAACTGAACGTAGTCCGGCGCTAGTGCAAAAGGCAGTGAAAGTGACGAGCCTGTTTGGCGCGGTAGCGATTGCGCTGTGCTTCATAGCACGCTTTACTGTACCTCTCTTCGTTTTAACTTTCTGAGCGTGTTTTTAATCCAAACATATCATATCTATATGTTTTTGGAATCAGGAACCGACAAGGAATAAGATGAAATAGTTTTTAAAACGATTTCGGAAATTTAATTTTGATCATAATTTTTATATTTTTAATTTTCAGAGCTTGTTTTTAATCCAAATATAACATATGTATATGTTTTTGGAATCAGAAAATGACGAAGAATAAGATGAAATTGTTTTTGGATCGTTTAATAAAAAAAATAATTTTAATTACAAGTTTCCGATTTTTAATGACCAAACTCACTCATTAGTTTTTAAGCCACCAAGCTGAAATGCAATACCAAACCCCGGGCTTCGTCGAAGATTGCTTTGCCAAAATTTCAATCAATTTGATTGAAAAATGAGGGTGTGACAGTGCCGCCTCAACTTTTACAAAAAGCCGGATATGACGTCATCAAAGGTATTTATCGAAAAATGAAAAAAAACCTTCCGGGGATATCATACCCAGGAACTCTCATGTCAAATTTCATAAAGATCGGCCCAGTAGTTTAGTCTGAATCGCTCTACACACACACACAGACAGACAGACACACACACACACACACACATACACCACGACCCTCGTCTCGATTCCCCCCTCTATGTTAAAACATTTAGTCAAAACTTGACTAAATGTAAAAACGAAGAACACTGATGCGGTTTTCCTTTATTTTTAGCTTGTCGGTGGTCGCCCTAATTAGCGCTGATGGGGTCTATGTCGACCAAAAGAGTGGGATTCCCTGTAGGTGGAGTTCCTGGAGGGGGATTCCCTGTATACAGGGAATCCCACGGGGTGAAGTTTTTCAATAAAACTTGCAAACCATACTCGAATTTCTAAGAAATATGGTCAAAAAAGATTGCCAACATCAAATTCTACCGATGTCCCCAAGCATCACGTGACTTTCAGCGATATCAGCGACACGCTACAGGAACTAAATCCTGTGGTATTCCCTGTATACAGGGAATCCCCCGCCAGGAACTCCACCTACAGGGAATCCCACTCTTTTGGTCGACTGACCGGCATAGACCCCATCAGCCTAATAATTAGCAGTTTCGAGCCGGCGCTCCTTTCTCGGGAATTGTTTAAAGGCACAGTAAGCCTCCCCGTCCCGTAAATCATCACAGATACTGTCAGGCATTTACACACTACAAACACCCTTCCATTTGAACGCTCACCTACATAAAGAGCGAGCAATTTTCAAAGAATTAATTTTGCGGATCATGTCAGAGGCAATCGGACCGTGGTGCGTTTTGGCGCTAGACCTAGCTTTTAAAATCTAAATAATAAATTGACAGCTTGTTACACAAACATTCTTAAATCATAAAAGAATTCTTTTTTCATCAAGACAAGATCAGTACAATTCGAAGTTTTGAAAGTTTGAACTGAAAAGAAA
Source organism: Littorina saxatilis (assembly GCF_037325665.1). Classification (NCBI taxonomy): domain Eukaryota; kingdom Metazoa; phylum Mollusca; class Gastropoda; order Littorinimorpha; family Littorinidae; genus Littorina; species Littorina saxatilis. The sequence goes on from NC_090246.1 coordinate 33,724,007, forward strand.
AGCCCGGAAGCAGGGTCACGCAAGGTTGTGGTTCTCGTAGCAGCTAGACGACGGTTTATACCTATCGCCAGTTCCTCTGAACAGTCAAAAGCCATCGCTAGAGTCAGTTCTTGTGAACCACAGCCGTTTGTTTCGTGCATAGTCAGAGGTAGGCCTACTTAAATTAATAACGTGCTATTGCAGATAAGCTCACAGCGAGTCGCATTCAAATTACTAACTGACGACTACATTGTGAACAAGAGGCGAAGCCTTCAAGGCTCACGTAAGAAATAGACAAACAGTAACACAAACTCGATCACTCCGTCACACATACACACACACACACACACACACACACACACACACACACACACACACACACACACACACACACACACACACACACAGTAAGCATTGGTGACACTGTGCAAGAAAGCGAGACACTAGATCTAGATATGTCTGTCTGCATGTAGCCTACTTACAGGGACACGACTAAGAGTAATACCTAATATTCTGGACTCGCAACGAAATATACAAACAAATGACAATGAACAACGTTTCGACCTAATGGTCTTCAACAGGTTAAAAACAAAATGAAAACAACAATGCAAATATCAAAACGACTTATCAGAGAAGATGATGTCCTCCAAGCGCAAAAGAAGGGGGAAGGGAGATAAATAAAAAAAAACAAGAGGCGAAGCCATCAAGTCTCACATAAGAAATCGACAAACAGTAACACAAACTCAATCACTCCGTCACACACACACACACACACACACACACACACACACACACACACACACACACACACACACACACACACACACACACACACACACACACACAGAAAGAGCATAGGTGAAACTGTGCAAGAAAGCGAGACACTAGATCTAGATCTGTCTGTCTGCATGTAGCCTACTTACAGGGACACGACTGCCAACTAGTCTCGGCCCGCTCAAAATAATAATGACCGAGACTTTCAGTACTTCCTTCGCGTGACGTCTAACCCTCTTACGTCATAATGTGACGTCAATGTAATGTGACGTCTTCAAATGTTAGAGTTTCTACCACAGACATACACACGCACGCACGCACATACGCACGCACGCACAGACAGACAAAGTTACGATCGCATAGGCTACACTTACGTGAGCCAAAAATGAGCAATGAAAAATGAAACCAAAACGAAACAAATCAGAATAATAACGTTTGAAGGGCCTGAAGTTGAAAAAGAGAGAGAGAGAGAGAGAGAGAGAGAGAGAGAGAGAGAGAGAGAGAGAGAGAGAGAGAGAGAGAGAGAGAGAGAGAGAGTGTCAACAATACCTGCGACACGACTGCCAACTAGTCTCGGCCCGCTCAAAGTAACAATGACCGAGACTTTCAGTAATTCCTTCGCGTGACGTCTAACCCTCTTACGCCATAATGTGACGTCTTCAAATGACGAAATGTTAAAGTTTCTACCACCAGAGACATAGATAGAATGTCTCTGCTACCACAGACATACACACGCACGCACAGACAGACACAAGTTAGCATCGCATAGGCTACACTTAAGTGAGCCAAAAAGGGAAACTTGATCACACGGTTTCACGATGGCTCAGGGGTAAGATAAACCACGCAAAAATAATGTTTTTGAAAATTGCTGGCTCTTTACGGAGGGCACCTAGGATGTTCCCGTTTGGTGAGCGTTCAAATGGAAGGGTGTTTGTACTGTGTGTAAAAGCCTGACACTGAGTATCTGTGATGGTTTACGTGAGGCTTACTGTGCCTTTATGTTACTTGCACATGCATGCATGTATGGTCTGCTAACATGTTTTGATCACAATCAATTTCAGAAAGGCTGCGGCTTGGACTTAACACTGTGGAGATGTCTGTTGTTTATTTTGCAAAGATATTCAATCAGATATGCCTTGAATAATATGACTGAAAATAATATGAACTCGAGTGTGTGTGTGTGTGTGTGTGTGTGTGTGTGTGTGTGTGTGTGTGTGTGTGTGTGTGTGTGTGTGTGTGTGTGTGCAGAGCTAAGCTTTTCCTGTTCGGTCAGTGACGATTGGATAACTGAGTCAGGGTCAATTAATGACTACCTTTCACCGGTAAGTCATCATCATCATCATCATCATCATCATCATTATCATCATCATAAGGCTGATGATCATTACACGAATGTTAAACGGCGGACATTTAAGATTAAGACAGCTAGTAGGCGTTTTTCATATTATATAATATATTATATCTAAACAAGACATACCATATAACATATTCTCGTAAGCAGGGGCAGTACACGAAAGATTAGAATCTGAGTAGAAATTAACCAGAACTCACTCTCTCTCTCTCTTTCGCTCTCTCTCGATCTGTCTCTCTCTGTGTGTGTGTCTCTCTCTCTTTGTGTGTCTCTCTCTCTTTCTCTCTCTATCTCTCTTTCTCTCTCTCTCTCTCTCTCTCTCTCTCTCTCTCTCTCTCTCTCTCTCTCTCTCTCTCTCTCTATCTCTGCCCCCTCTCTCTCTCTCTCTCTCGCTCGCTCTCTCTCTCTCTCTCTCCCTCTCCCCCCCCCCCCCCGTTTCTTTCTATCTAATACATTTGGCCAAGCTTTGACTAAAAGGTTTAACATTGGCCAAGAATTGAAACGAGGGTGTTGTTGTTGTTGTTGTTGTTGTTGTTGTTGTTGTTGGCTGTTCTTGTTGGCTGTTCTTGTTGTATTTACATGTCTAACGATCATTCTCGATATCTCCATTTTGATCAGGTTGCAAAAGTAGGACCCGGGGGTCAAGAGGAACAACAACAAAATATAAAGATGAGATGCCCATCCATTAACGTGAGCAGGATTCTCAGACATCGTCCCGCCACTGCGGCCGAGAAAAACACATCAAACTACTTGGTCCAACGTGCAAGCATCCTCAACGACGTGGCTCGATGGTTTGACGAGAAACAACATGCACCGGTACATGTGTACTTCTTAAAGTTGTTATTGGTTGTTATTATGGTGTTGACCGGGGACTGTTTCGTTCACGCGAGGTTAGATCGCTGTGAATTGGTTTAGGTAATGGTTTTGACGAGAAGCGAACTGCTTCTGTAGTCCGGTGCATGTGTAGTATTTTGAGTCATGATATGTTGGTATTATGACGTTAACGAGAGCGTTTGTTTGAGCTCAGATTCACACGCTGACCAACGGAAACTAAATTAGTATGGTTCTGCAGCGCATGGACCTCGCACATAATTGGCTGAATGATTTGATTAGAATCAAAACTAATTTTGTGCGGTCTGGGTTAGCTTTTAGGTAGGGTAAGAAAACATTGATGAAGCTGATACAAAGTCAGACTTGTATAGGGCAAGTTTAGGCGGTTTTCGTTTATACTCTGACAGTCTGTGCGTATATATTTTGTCTGGTGCCGTGTTGTCCCTTAAATCTGTGGTGACCAGACACATTCGGTTTTCTTGTTGCAATCATTACATCGATCCCTGTATATTCGGGGATGTATGTTTCATTCTTTTTGTTTGTTTGTTTGTTTGTTTGTTTGTCTTTCTGATTCTCTGTCTGTCTGTTTGTCAGTCCAGACTTAGATTAGGTCTCTGATAGTTATGGGTTGATTGAGCTGAAATTTGGTGTGTAGCCTTGAATTGGGGATATAGACGGTCCTAGCTAAAATTAATTTCGTACCTGTAGCAAAACATGAGATATGAGCTTTACACATTCAGCCAGCGAGGGAATGAATCGTACGATGAAGTGTTTAATGACGGGGACGTGTCTCAACCCGCAAACATTTAACGTTGGAATAATTTGCAGTAAGCAATTTAGAATCCCTTAACAGCTTGTGAAACCTTTACTCAGAAACCTTGGATGTGTACACTAGTAAGATTTTTAAACAAATCCGTTTCAGCTTTCCGAACACATTCTAACGCAAAAATCATGATGAACATATGATTATGAGCAGGCAAACAAATATATATCCGACCTATTTCCTAGAAGTTGCAGGCAGGTTGCAGACAATCTCTCTTATTTTGTAAGAATTGTGTGTGTGTGTGTGTGTGTGTGTGTGTGTGTGTGTGTGTGTGTGTGTGTGAGAGAGAGAGAGAGAGAGAGAGAGAGAGAGAGAGAGCGAGAGCGAGAGAGAGCGCCGACTTGTTTGCTGGGGAACAGCAAGGCCTTTCGGCTACTGCACTGGCGACTGTGCCAAAGGTATTCTTCTACTCAATCGACAATGGGCGTAGTTGTTGTTACCTCGATTTAATATTTGGAATGGCTGTGTCAGTGATCCCGTTTAGGGAGTTCTGGGCAGTTTTAGGCTCTTCTGTCGATTGTAATTTGGAATAACTTTGTGTTGGGTCTACAGCTTGATCTTGAACAAGTTGAAGGGAAATATGACTTGTTTTTAGGAATGGAGCCATTTTTTTGCGACAGCAGAAAATCCTAAGACATCAGAAGCCAAGATGCTCAAGATCAAGAAAACCTGGAAGGCTTTCAAGTGCGTATAATTATGCTCTCTTTACCTGAATACTACTCTTAAAGGAATGTCATGTCATTCTTGGTCTTTATGCCCTCATTCTTTTCCTGGGTCTGTCTTTGTGAGTCTGACCAGTATGTTTGCCTGTTTGTCATTCGAATAACACTCCAGGCTGGTGTGTTTGATTGTGTGTCTGTCTATGTGTCTGTTTGTGTATATGTGTG
>NC_090246.1:33728851-33736351 GCF_037325665.1 Littorina saxatilis
TGTGTGTCGGTCTGTGTGTCTGTCGATATGCCTGACTGTTTGACTATATACTTTGTTTTCGTGTCCGTGAACTGGCTTGTACTTTCGTCTTGCTTATGTTTTGTGTGTGGATTAAACGGATCTGAATGGTAAACATCTGCAGGTTATATAAAATATGCCCGCGCACGCATATGCGGACGCACACTCACACACACACACGCACATGAGCGCGCACGCATTCGAACGCACACACACACACACACACACACACACACACACGCAAACTTAAAAAAAACACAGCTTCCATTCTTCCCCTTCCATTCCTATATATCTGCAGCTTTGATGCCAAGACACTGCACCGCGCCTGCAAGAGAATGGCCACTTTGGGACTGGAAATACTGAAACTTCTTCGTGGCATGTTTGCTCAGGCTAAGTAAGTTGTGTTTGACGTTGTCGTCGTCGTCGTTGTCGGAGTATTAGTGGTCGTCGTCACCTTTGTCGTCAAGTCGAATCAAAGTTAAAGAAAGGTTAATACCGCTAACATGAGAAAGTATAGTAGTAGTGTGCATAACGCAGCAATAACATCGCTAAAACATTATAAGCATTATGCAAACATGAAAACAGACACAAATTTAAATAAACTAAACTTAAAGCAAGCTACAGTAAGTGACATACCCAGAAAGTGAACTTGCGATCGTGTTAACTTTGACAAGACAAGATTGTGTTATGTCCATTCCAAACGAATGATGAACAAGTCGCGTAAGGCGAAATTACTACATTTAGTCAAGCTGTCGAACCCACAGAATAAAACTGAACGCACTGCATTGTTTTCACCAAGACAAAACAGCTTCGTCATTCCCTGCGGCAAGGAAGTGCAAGAATAGCGTATTGCTGTAAGCAGGAAAGCGCGCTTTTCAGTATTCTTTTTAACTTTCTAAGCTGTTTTTTAATACAAACAACTTATATCTATACGTTTTTGGAATGAGGAAATGATAAAGAAATAGATGAAATCATTTGAGGATCAATTTCTTGAATTATAATCGTAGTACTAATTTACCTATTTTCGTTAATTGTAATCACATTTTAAGAGTAAACATAACATATGTATATATTTTTAGATTCAAAATTTGATGAAGAATACTATGCAATCAATTTTAAATCTGTTTGCGAAAAATCGATTTTTATGACAACTTTAATGAGCAAACTCATTAATTAATTTTCAAACCTGAAATGCAATACCAAATTTTAAGTCCGGGCTTCGTCGAAAATAACATGACCAAAATTGTAACCAATTTGGTTGAAAAATGAGAGAGTGACAGTGCCGCCTCAACTTTCACAAAAAGCCGGATATGACGTCATCAAAGACATTTATCAAAAAAAGGAAAACAACATCTAGAGATATCATACTCAGGAACTCTCATGTAAAGTTTCATGAAGATCGGTCTAGTAGTTTCTCTGAATCGCTTTACACACACACACACACACACATACACACACACACACACACATAGGCTTACACATATATACGCCATACACCACACCCTCGTCTCGATTCCCCCTCTATGTTAAAACATTTAGTCAAAACTTGACTAAATGTAAAAAGTGGTACTTGAATGCGCTTAATTTGATTATGAATCAATAGGTATGTACGCCAACAAACAAACAAATAAACAAACTATAACCAACTTACCAACAAATGGAATTAAAAGCAACACAGACCCTTACTAACCAAGTCAAAGACATTACAGCTGATGCAGACTGCTGTCACTTGCTTTGAAGACCTCGTAAATGAATACATTGTATTACCTAAGATAAGAGGCCATCAGATCGCCTCCCGTAAACTATCACCGACACTGTCAGGCTTTTACACACAGTACAAACACCCTTTCATTTAAACACTCACGGCTTGAGAACATCCTGGGTGCCCTCCGTAAAGAGCGAGAAATTTTCAAAGAATTTATTTTTGGGTGGTTTATCTTACCCCTGAGCCATCGTGAACCCGTGTGATCCAGTTTCCTTTTTTTTAAAACAATTTAGTCGTCAGTATGTGATTCCAATGCGACTCGCTGTAAGCTTATCTGCAAGAGCACGTTGTTGTGTACCTCTGAATCTAAAACGCAACAAACGGCTGCAAGTCACACGGACTAGAGCGGTGGAGATGATGGTTCAGAGGAACTGGCGCTAGGCAGAACCGTCGTCTGCTACGAGAAAGACGTTTTGTGTGACACGTTTCCGGTCTCTTTCTTTTTCAAACTTTCAAAACTTTGAATTGTACTGAACTTGTCTTGATGAAAAAAAGAATTCTTTTATGATTTAAGAATGTTTGTGTAACAAGTTGTCAATTTATCATTTATATTTTAAAAGTTAGGTCTAGCATCAAAACGAGGCGCCTGAAAGTCCGTTCGGATAGTCCACGAAAATAAATTCTTTGAAAATGTCTCACTCTCGACAGAAAGCAGCCAGGATGTTCCCCTTCGGCGAGCGTTCATCAAATGGAAGTATGCTTGCACTGTATGTAGAGACTCGGGGAGCTCTTCTTCTTCTTCTTCTTTCTTGGTATGGACTGGGTTCATCCGAACGTCTGTAGTCCAGCGGCGGAGTACTGAGTAATTGGTTACTGGTGGTGGGTGACCCAATAACTCCGAGAAGATGGTTAAAAGTATAAAACTATTTACACGAAGAGCTGCAGGGTTACTGTGTCAGCGAGGCAAGTCCGTGGGTACGACCCAGACCAGTTTGGAAGGACTCCAGTGAAGGAGCAACTGTGGTCTTAGGGTCGAGCTTGTTCCACTGACGCAGTGTTCGGGGGAAAAAGGAGTTGAAGAGAACAGGATGGGATGCCCTCTCCTGGAACAGCCTCTGGGCTCCTCTGGTGCGGCTGTCGCCAGAGGTGTAGAACTCGGCCTTGTTGATGTCGACTATGCCGTTGTTGATCTTGTAGAGCATAGTGAGGCGGTTGGCGAGTCTTCTGTCGGCGAGTGGTTCCCATTGGAGGGTCTTCAGCATGCTGGTCACACAGCCTGGGGTCCGATCGCTGTAGTTGTTGTGGACGTAACGGGCTGCTCTGCGTTGGACTTTTTCAAGCTCCGTGACGTCTTTCTGAGAGATCGGGTCCCAGACTGGTGAGGCGTAGTCAAGGACCGGTCTGACCATGGCCTTGTACGTAGCAGCTCTGACGGTGGTGGTGCACTCCCGGAAGTTCCGCCGCAAGAAGCCCACAGTTCTGTTGCCCTTGTTGACAGTCGCTTGCACATGGCTGCTCCAGGACAGGTCATCGGAGATTAAGACCCCTAGGTACTTGCTGGATGGTGTTGTTTCCAGAGTCTGTCCATGGAGGCTGTAGGAAGTTGGCAGGATGGGCTTCTTCTTGTTCGGGGCAATGCGGATGACGGTGCACTTGCTGGGGTTGAACTCCATCTGCCATGTTGATTCCCACTGTTCGAGGCTGGATAGGTTCTGTTGGAGCTGCAGACTGTCCGCTGGAGAGGATATACGTTTGAAGAGTAGGGAGTCGTCTGCAAAGAGTTTGACGCTGCTGAACTGAACGGATTCAGGGAGGTCGTTGATGAAGGCTAAAAACAGGAGAGGACCCAGGACGGTCCCCTGCGGAACTCCGGACTGCACTCCGACTGGAGACGATAGGACGCCCTCCAAGGCCACCTGCTGTTGACGCTGACTGAGGAAGGCAGAGATCCACTTGAGGGTGTCGTTTCTCACTCCGTAGTAAGCCAGTTTCGTGAGCAGGCGGGCGTGGGGCACCTTGTCGAAGGCTTTGGAGAAGTCCAACAGGATGGCGTCGACCTGGGCTCCCTCTGCTAGCTGCCGGGCAATTTCATGGACTGTGACGATGAGCTGGGTTTCGCATGAGCGTTTACGCCGAAAGCCATGTTGACAGTTGGTAAGGATGGCATGGTGGTCAAAGTGCTTCATGATGGAGCTGTGCACCACGTGCTCGAGTATCTTGCAGGTGATGGAGATGAGCGAGACAGGGCGGTAGTTGGCTGCAAGGTGTCGTTCCCCTTTCTTGAAGATAGGCACCACCCAGGCCTGGCGCCAGTCAAGCGGGACCTCCCCAGTATCCAACGAGAGCTGGAACAGTCGAACAAGGATGGGCGCCAGTTGGTCAGCAGCCATCTTCAAGATGAAGGCTGGGATGGAGTCTGGTCCAGTTGCCTTGTCCGTCTTCAGGTTCCTCAGGAGCTTGCGGACACCACCTTCGTCAATGTGGATATCATCCATCGCCGGGAAAGGGCTGTCGCCCATACTGGGGATGCGAGATGTGTCCTCAGTGATGGTTTACGGGAGGCTTACTGTGCCTTTAAGATTCTGCGTTACAAATAATGCTACCGCGCAAGAGGACTGCCTTCGCTTCGAAAAAGCAGGTGTTTAAAAAGTGTAGTTAAATGTCGTAAAATAAGAAAGAAAGAGCACTCTTTGTGGGTCATTGAATCAACTGAGCTCTTTGCCTTGTTTGTGTACCTGATGTTACTAGGTGGCGGCGTCATATAGGGCGCTGGCCGTGGTGCCACCATTTGTTGCCTCTGGGCTACTTTCTGTTTCCAACACCGGCTGTTCTGAAGCGCGTTCACTCACTTTGATTTAATTAATTACCGTACTTGTGGTGCGTTTTTGAGATCATGCCGTGTCAAATTCGCCAGAAACTCCCCTACACAGTCAAATCGATAGTATCCCTTTAAACCAACGAGCATATGAGCAGGCAAACAAACATATGTCCGACCTATTTCCTAGAAGTTGCAGGCAGGTTGCAGAAAACCTCTCTTATGTTATAACTAATAGGATTTGGAAACATTTTGTTAACATTGTGTGCGTATTCTGTCTGTGTTGTAGGTCTAAGTCGAGGCAAGCAAGTGCCCTTCGTCAACAGCAAGATTTCAACTTTAACGTGGAAATTTTACAGGGTAAGGGTATCATATAGTGATATGAATTGTGATTATTTTCCGACTAATTGAAGGAGAGAAATTTTTAAATAACATAATCATCTTTAGTATAATCTATATACGGTCACTGATGTTGCACAACACAAATAGCAGATTCTGAGAAAGAATAAATCTACATTATATCATGATTATCTTTGGTATAACACATAGAAGCCACCACATGGTCCATTCCTTAACGTGGTGTGGTGGTTTGCGTGTCTCGTTGACCCTAAGAGCTATGCCAGCGGGAGTGTAAACTCCTGGGAGGGCTTCCCAAGCTGGACAGGTCGAAAGGTAGAGGCCAGACTAATATGGACCAACCTTGTGCTCACAGGGCAGGTCCTTGGGCCATGAGCTAAGGGTGAGGTAACCCTGACAGAAACCTCGAGTGCTGAAGACGTATGTGTTGGGCCGCACGGCGCACTCCAACAAACCACAACACTACGCATCAACTGTCATTATGACACTTGGAGACAGAATTGACAGTAATGGTGCTCGCCCTGTGATGATCCACCAGGCAGGTGCAGCGCCGGGCTCCGCGCCTCGAAGGAGTCCACCCTCAGCTACTGGAGGTCCCTTCATCTCGTCTTGTGGAGCCAGGGGACGAGAAAGGAAAGCGACTGGCCGGAAAAACAGCAGAGCCAAGGACAACCCCACTATTAACATCATGCATTGGAATGCAGAGGGGGTATCCAATAAGAAGGAAGAATTAGAGCACTTCCTCTATGAAAACAGCATCAACATCTGCTGCATTCAGGAAACACACCTGCAAGAAGGGAAGCCCTTTAAGATCCGAGGGTACCAGGTGTTCAGGAGTGACCGACAAGGGAGGAAGAAAGGAGGAGTGATGACTCTGGTCAGGAACAACATAAATGCCAGTGAAACCAACAGATACATGGAAGACGCAGAGTACATAGAAGTCAAGATAACGACCAATGACAGCAAGATGAACATCGTCAACTACTACTGCCCCAACGACAAGATGCTGTCGCTTGACACAATCCAGGTCCCTGACAGCGGCTTCCTCATCACTGGAGATTTTAACAGCGAGTCCCAGAGTTGGGGATATAAAACACTAGACAGGCGAGGAGAAGACATTGAATCTTGGCAGGACGACAACCACCTGATCCTTGTCAACGACCCCACAGATCCATCTACCTTCTACTCGCGCCGCTGGCACTCAACAACAACACCAGACCTGGAATTGTGCACGGATGACATCCACAAAAACATCTCAAGAAAAGTGGATGAACAGCTGGGTGGAAGCGACCATCGCCCAGTTCTCCTTACCATCAGTAGAGACTCAGCATCTGAGCATCCACAACACCCGAGATGGAACTACAAAAAGGCAAAGTGGGGACTGTTCAACATACGAACAAATGAGCTGACCAGAGCCATAGAAACAGAGGGGAGAAACATCAACAACGTGATAAAGGAGTTCAATGCTAGCATAATCCAGACAGCCAAGGACAGCATCCCACGTGGAGTGAGGAAGGACTACATCCCATACTGGTCCGATAAGCTGCAGAAGACGCACGATGCACTTACAAGAATGAGAGAAGAGGCAGAGACGAACCCTAGCCAGGAGAACAACATCAAACTCCAAGAAAGCAAAGCAAAACATCTGAAGACAAAGCTAGAGTGCAAGAGAAGAGGCTGGAGAGAAAAGACGGCAGGGCTGAATATGGAAAAAGACACAACAAAGCTCTGGAAACTTACAAGAGCACTGAATGAAGAGGGCAACAAGGGACAGAAGATCACCCTGGAGGAGGAAGGAAGAACACTCACTGGAAAAGCCGCTGCCAATGCTTTCGCCCAAGCATATCAGGGAGAAAGCGACACCACCATACCCCTGCCTCTACAAAAGGAAGTCAGAACAGAAATTAGAGAAAGAACAGAAAGAAACGTACAGGATGCCATGCAACAAAACATCACCATGGCCGAGATGAAGAATGCCATCAAGAAGCTCAAAAAGAAGAAGTCTCCAGGTCCAGACAACATTACGAATGAGATGTTGCAACACATAGGCAACTCGGCCCTCCAGAAACTACTGGGCATCTTCAACCTCAGCTGGAGACAGGGACAGGTACCTCAGTGCTGGAAGGAAGCCAGGATGACCCCAGTTTTAAAGAAAGGGAAAAACAAGACCAAAGCCCTGAGCTACCGACCCATCAGCCTGACAAGCTGCTTATGCAAAACCATGGAGCGCATTGTCAACCAGCGCCTGCAGCTGTACCTGGAATCAGAAAGCATCATCGTCCCAGAACAAGCCGGCTTCCGACAGCACAGAAGTACGGAGGACCAGACAACACACCTTATATTTAGCCAGGTCATAGAGGATGCTTACCAGGCCCAGAAGGTCACCCTGGCCACTTTCATTGACCTGCAGAAGGCCTTCGACAAGGTCTGGAAAGATGGACTCCTTGTGAAGCTCCTACGTTCCGGCGTCAAAGGCAACATGTACCAGTGGACCAAGTCGTACCTGCACAACCGAAAGGCCAGAGTGCTGGTGGACGGTCACTGTGGCCGAAAGGTGCTACTACGCCAAGGAGTTCCACAGGAGTACTCTCCCCCACGCTATTCA
>NC_090246.1:33741351-33801351 GCF_037325665.1 Littorina saxatilis
GACTCCTCGACCGCTGAACATTTTTCAATGGAATGCGGAAGGAGTGTACAACAAAAAGCTTCCTCTCACTGAAAGACTGTATGCCGACAATATTGATGTAGCCTGTATCCAAGAAACGCACCTGAATCCGAACCACCGGTTCACCATCAGAGGATACCAAACCTGCAGACAGGACAGAGAAGGAAGACACAAAGGAGGAGTGCTGATGCTCATCAAGAACAGTATACCAGCACAAGAAATCAAAGTGGACACAAATCAGCAAGCTGAAGTCCAAGGAGTCAAAATCACAGTGGACAGCTTTGTCATTACCATCTACAACCTGTACTGCCCCCCAGACAAAGAACTTTCCTTGCAGTATCTGGAAAATCTACCAGCCGAGAACTGTTTGGTTGTTGGCGATTTCAACAGCCACTCAACTTGTTGGGGCTACGAGGAGACGGACAGAAGAGGAGAGGAAGTGGAGGACTGGCAGATCGACGCTCAAATGATACTGCTGAACGATCCAGAAGACCCACCCACCTTCTTCTCACGCAGGTGGCTGTCGACTTCCACCCCAGACCTTGCCTTCGCAACTGATGACCTCTCCAAGAAATCCACAAGAGGGATACTGAGCCAGTTAGGAGGCAGCGACCACCGGCCAGTGAAGCTGGCCATCAACTTGCAGTACAGGCCACAGAACAGTACAACGTTTCCAAGATGGAACTACAACAAGGCAGACTGGAACATATTTGCGAGCCTCACAGACCTCTACACCAGGGGCCTGAAGACAGATGACCTGAACATCAACCGGGTCACCAGGAACTTCAACCAGGCCATCCTGAAAGCAGCTTCAGAAACAATCCCACGGGGCGCACGCAAGAACTACAGGCCCTACTGGACGGAAGAGCTTCAGGAGCTTGAGGATGAAGTCAGCAGTATCAGAGAAGAAGTGGAGGAGAACCCCTCTGTTGACAACAACATCACCCTGAAAGCAGCCACTGCCAAGTACAAGAGAGCCTACCTCCAAGCAGCAAGATCAAGCTGGAGGGAGAAGACGAAGAAGCTGAACCTAGAAAGGGACGGCAACAAGCTGTGGAAGCTGACGAAAGCCATGAACGACGAAGACACAAGAGCAGCGACAATCACCATCTCGCAGGGCCAAGAGTTGCTGACAGGAAGAAAGGCTGCCAACCTTTTCATTGACAACTACGAAAAAGTCAGCAACATCACTGTACCAGAAGAAAGAAGAGCAGAGATACAGGAGGAGAGAAGAACCTCCAATGAGCATCAGCCAGAGGAACACATGAACAAGCCGTTCAACCATCAGGAGCTGGCAGATGCCATGAAAGCCTTGCATGAAAGAAAGTCGCCAGGGCCAGACAAGATCACCAACGAGATGCTTCTACATTTAGGCACAAGGGCAAAAACACAGCTACTGAAGCTCTACAACAACAGCTGGAAGACTGGCCATGTCCCGCAAGTCTGGCGAGAAGCTGATATGGTCCCGATCCACAAGAAGGGCAAAGACCGAGCAAAGGTGGACTTATACAGACCCATCAGCCTCACTACCTGCGTGGGCAAACTCATGGAACGGCTGATCAACATCAGGCTCACTTGGCATCTTGAGAAGAACAACACCTTTTCTCCAGAACAGGCCGGCTTCAGGCAACATCGCTCGACCGAGGACCAGGTGACAAACATCGCCCAGAAGATCGAAGATGGCTACCAGGACAAGAAACACACCCTGACAATCTGGATTGACATGGAGAAGGCCTTTGACAAGGTCTGGAAGGAAGGGCTGAAGCTGAAGCTCCAGAAGAGTGGCGTGGCCGGATGTATGTTCCAGTGGATATGCCAGTACTTGAACAACAGGAAAGCAAAAGTCCATGTAAGCGGGCAGTACAGCCGGAAGAAGACGCTGAAAGACGGGGTCCCACAGGGTGGAGTCCTCAGCCCCACCTTGTTCCTAGTCCTCATCAACGACATCGTCAAGGACCTCCCTCGAAATGTCCATGGAGCCATCTACGCGGACGAACTTGCACTCTGGTGCTCGGAAGAGCACATCACAACAGCAAACTACAGGATGCAAGAGGCGCTGAAAGTGCTTGAGGACTGGACAAAGAAGTGGCTCGTCAACATCAACACCAGGAAGACCACTTACACGATCTTTAGTCTGTCCCCGAAAGAACTGAAGGCCAACCTCAAGCTCTGCGGACAGACGCTGCAGGCTGACAACACCCCCACGTACCTTGGCGTGACCTTTGACAGGCGACTCACCTGGAAACAGCAGACAGAGAAAGTCGAAGCCAGAGCCAAGCTAAGGTTAGCACTAATGAAAAAGCTAACTGGCACAACGTGGGGCGCAGATGCAGCAATCCTCAAGAAGATGTACGTGGGCAGCGTCAGATCAGTACTTGAGTACGGAGTGACGGCATGGGGCACAGCAGCCAAGTCAAATTTTGACAGAGTCAGCAAGGTGCAGAACCAGGCGGCCAGAATCATCACTGGCGCCATGCGGTCAACCCCTATCCAAGAGCTGGAAAACATCATGGGCCTTGAGCCCATGGAAGACAGAAGGGACACCAAACTCCTCACCCAGGCAGCTAAATTCAAACGACTGCCAACTCACCCCATGAAAGACAGACTGTGCCAACCAACAAAAGGAAGACTGAAGAGAGGAAGCTTCATCCACCAGACGAGGGTGTTGGAAAGGAGACACCAAGATATCCTGGACCAGCAACCCAAAGATATCCCCCAATACCTTGAAAACCCAAGCTGGAGTGATGAAGGAAGACCCCAGATACGCTGCAGTATTCCTGGCGTTGGCAAGAAAGACTCCCACAGCTGTGCTGAACTGAAGTCTCTCACCATTGAACACATCCACAACTCCTACCCCCAACGCCAATGGACTCATGTATACACTGACGGATCTGCCGACCAGGCTGTCAGAAGTGGTGGTGCCGGAATCTACATAAAGTACCCAGGAGGTCGAGAAGAAGAACACATCTTCCTTGCTACCGGCCTCTACTCCTCCAACTTCAAGGCTGAAGCAGTAGCGCTCCAGACAGGTGCAGCCCACATTGAGCACAGTCCACTCTCCTCCAACAACGTTGTGTTCTTCAGCGACGCAAAGTCAGTCCTGCAGGCCTTAGACACTGCCAGAGACAAAGAACTGAATGACCTGTCATCCGCCTTGACCTCCCTGTGCAGAGCCCACACAGTCGTGCTGCAATGGGTCCCTTCTCACTGCAACATACTAGGCAACAAAGCCGCAGATACTCTGGCAAAGGAGGGCACTACGAAGGACCAGAATGACAGATCAACCACCTTCAAAGAAGCCAAGACCATCATCAACGCCAAGCAACACAAAAAGTGGTTGCAGCAGCACCCACACTACAACAAAAACGACGCTTTTCACCTGCTCACAAGGTCTGAGCAGGTCCTCATATTCAGGCTGCGGACAGGCCACAACCGAATGAACCACCACCTTTTCAACAAGTTCAGAATTGGCCAGTCAGACCAGTGCCCTTGTGAAACAGGCAGCATGACAACGGAACACCTGCTGCAGACTTGCCCACTACACGATGGCCTCAGAAGCCAGATCTGGGCGGAGGCTCTATGGCAGTCTGGACGACCTACAGCGCACAGCAACATTTGCGCGGAGAACCGGCGTTTCCATCTGAGTGATCGACAAGAAGAAGAAGAAGAAGAAGACTCTTGTCAGGATATATTTGGCGTCGTGGCTTAGCCAAGAGCCCCTTTTACTGGCAAAGCGCGGCAAAGCAAGTAGCACGCTACTGACCGGCTTTCATCTGCCATCGCGACGAACAACTGAATTGAAAATCATGACAGAGTTATTTCCGAACATTGTCTATAATTCCCTTGAACCACATGGCCGGACTCTTTTTAGACCACATAGGCTGGATTGTCTTGATCCGTATCACATAGACGGACCCCATCTTGACCATACCATTCTGTCTTTGCAGCAAGAGGCTACATCACAGTACTCACTTCTGGTGGCCAAACTCGATCAGGCGCAACATAGATTGTCTGAAGCACCTTTGTCTGAAACACCTTTAGGCCAAGGTAAGTTACGTTCATTGTCATTTTTATATTTAGTCAAGTTTTGACTAAATATTTTAATGTAGAGGGGGGAATCGAGACGAGGGTCGTGGTGTATGTGTGTGTGTGTGTGTCTGTCTGTCTGTCTGTCTGTGTGTGTGTGTAGAGCGATTCAGACTAAACTACTGGACCGATCTTTATGAAATTTGACATGAGAGTTTCTGGGTATGATATCCCCGGACGTTTTTTTCTTTTTTTCGATAAATGTCTTTGATGACGTCATATCCGGCTTTTTGTAAAAGTTGAGGCGGCACTGTCACACCCTCATTTTTCAATCAAATTGATTGAAATTTTGGCAAAGCAATCTTCGACGAAGCCCGGGGTTTGGTATTGCATTTCAGCTTGGTGGCTTAAAAACTAATGAGTGAGTTTGGTCATTAAAACTCGGAAATTTCTAATTAAAATTATTTTTTTTTAAACGATCCAAAAACAATTTCATCTTATTCTTCGTCATTTTCTGATTCCAAAAACATATACATATGTTATATTTGGATTAAAAACAGGCTCTGAAAATTAAAAATATAAAAATTATGATCAAAATTAAATTTTCGAAATCAATTTAAAAATACTTTCATCTTATTCCTTGTCGGTTCCTGATTCCAAAAACATATAGATATGATATGTTTGGATTGAAAACACGCTCAGAAAGTTAAAACGAAGAGAGGTACAGAAAAGCGTGCTATCCTTCTCAGCGCAACTACTACCCAGCTCTTCTTGTCAATTTCACTGCCTTTGCCATGAGCAGTGGACTGACGATGCTACGAGTATAGTACGGTCTTGCTGCGTTGCATTGCGTTCAGTTTCATTCTGTGAGTTCGACAGCTACTTGACTAAATGTTGTATTTTCGCCTTACGCGACTTATTACTTCATCTTCACGTGTTGCTGGGAATTGCCTGTCCCTTCTTAGACCACATGTTTGCGCTTAAAGATACACATTGGGCGGAAATATGACGACAGTTTCTAATGATAGTAGTTATCTGGATCCGACAAGTTATTACTTTTGTTTAAAGTTATTCACCGGATATTTTTGATACACTGAGCCTAGAGAATTTACAGTCTTAAATAATTATGAAACTTGCAGGGGGATGTCGGTAATACGTACGCCACTACCTTGTGTGCGTGTCTTGGGGAAACAAACAACCCTGATGCGCTCTTGTTTTTCTGGAGAAATAAAGAATATCCTTTTAGTATTTTTCATGAATATGAGACAATCTACAAATTGTACTAACTGAAGCCCTACACCCGGTATCGTTTGTGAATACCTTTCAAGTTCAATAAATAGATTCATGTCGATGATAAGTTACATTTTTCGACTCCATAAACTTAAAGGTGGTCGTCTACATTTTTGCTTTTTTTCAATAATCGTATGGTTAGATATCGCTAAAAAGTTATGTCAGATGATGAATGAACCATGGGGAAAAAAAGTTATAAAAAAAATATGTAAAAAAAGATTTTATTTATAGGTAGCGTGACTCACGCTTCCAATATTTTGTTTTCTGTTTGCTGAGAACATGTGCTTTGCCTAAAAATACTGACCAATCAAATTCATGTCACTTTGCTTATAGCCACACCCAAACAAGTGCAGCAACAGTTTAACACTGGAGCGCTGTACACGCTTTTTTTAAACGCACGAAATGCACGGGATTTGAGAGGAGTTTTGCGCTTGGCATTTTCCAAATAAGGATATCCTACTATGAGTACTACGCGGGAATACTACAATGAATTTGCAAAACATATGTGATCTTGCTTCGCCAGAACAAGAGCTTTTAGCTTGTCTTCTGTTACTATGTGGGGAACTAATGATTTTATCTCAAGAGTAGGGGGCCCGGGTAGCTCAGGTGGTAGAGCACTGGACTTGTGATCGTAAGGTCGCAGGTTCGAATCCGGGCCGGGACGGAATGCGGGACGGACACGGGTCAACTTTATGTGCAGGCCCAGAGACGGTATCCATCTCCCACCCCCGTGTCAAGACAGTGGCACGTTAAAGACCACTGTCATTCTGCTATAAGTGCAAATGGCTGATACCACCTAAACACGCATAGACTTGTGTATCTCATCTCTAGGTGGTGGGTTCAAGTGCTAGTCTTTCGGATGAGACGAAAAACCGAGGTCCCTTCGTGTACACTACATTGGGGTGTGCACGTTAAAGATCCCACGATTGACAAAAGGGTCTTTCCTGGAAAAATTGTATAGGCATAGATAAAAATGTCCACCAAATACCCGTTTGACTTGGAATAATAGGCCGTGAAAGGTGAATGTTCGCCTAATAGGATTGAAGTTTGCTGGTCGATGTGAATGCGTTATATATTGTGTGTAAAAAATGTCTGTTTGTCTGTCTGTCTGTAAAAAATTCCATTTCAAACAGCAGAAATTAATATGTAAAGCGCTGAGAGCACAGTTGTGGTTCGCGCTATATAAGCTCCCCATAATAATAATAATAATAATAATAATAATAATAATAATAATAATAATAATAATAAAGTCGGGTTAAAACCCGGCAACATGCCCCTAATGGCTTTGCCGTGAGAGCGTAAAACTTGAATTTCTCTCTATCTCAAGAGTTTTCGGAAGGGGCAGCACAAGTGGAAGTACAAGAGGAAGAACAAAATATCAAAAGAGAAGAAGAAAAAAGGATGAAAAAAGAAGAAAAAAGAATCAGAAAAGAAGAAAAAAGGATGAAAAAAAGAGAAGAAAATATCAAAAAAGAAGAAGAAATGATCAACAATCCTGAGAAAGTTGTCATGCTCAAGAAAAAGCTACCTGACAAGGTGAATATTGAACACTGTGTATATGTGTGTGTGTGTGTGTGTGTTTGTTTGTGTGTGTGTGTGTGTGTGTGTGTGTGTGTGTGTGTGTGTGTGTGTGTGTGTGTTTGCGCCGCTGCCCTCCTCCATCCCTCTCTGTCTGTCTGTCTGTCTGTCTGTCTGTCTGTCTCTCTCTCTCTCTCTCTCTCTCTCTCTCTCTCTCTCTCTCTCTCTCGCAGTTCCCACCCCTCGCCCTCTCTTTCTGTCTTTTTCTTTCTGTCTTTCTCTTTCTGTCTCACTGTCTCACTGTCTCTCTGTCTGTCTGTTTCTCTCTCTCTCTCTCTCTCTCTCTCTCTCTCTCTCTCTCTCTCTCTCTCTCTCTCTCTCTCTCTCTCTGTCTCTCTCGCAGTCCCCACCCCTCGCTCTCTCTTTCTGTCTTTTTCTTTCTGTCTTTCTCTTTCTGTCTTACTGTCTCACTGTCTCTCTGTCCGTCTGTTTCTCTCTCTCTCTCTCTCTCTCTCTCTCTCTCTCTCTCTCTCTCTCTCTCTCTCTCTCTCTCTCTCTCTCTCTCTCGCAGTCCCCACCCCTCGCTCTCTCTTTCTGTCTTTTTCTTTCTGTCTTTCTCTTTCTGTCTCACTGTCTCACTGTCTCTCTGTCCGTCTGTTTCTCTCTCTCTCTCTCTCTCTCTCTCTCTCTCTCTCTCTCTCTCTCTCTCTCTCTCTCTCTCTCTCTCTCTCTCTCGCTCCTCTCTCCTCTCTCTATCTCGACCTATCTCTATCTCGACCTATCTCTATGTATCTCACTCGCAGTCCTCCCCCCCTCGCTATCTCTTTCTTTTGTTCTTTCTGTCTCACTGTCTCTCTGTCCGTCTTTCTCTCTCTCTCTCTCTCTCTCTCTCTCTCTCTCTCTCTCTCTCTCTCTCTCTCTCTCTCTCTGTCTCTGTCTGTCTGTCTGTCTCTCTCTCTCTCTCTCTCTCTCTCTCTCTCTCTCTCTCTCTCTCATTATTTCTCTATTTCTCTCGCTTCTTGCCTTTGCTCCATGTGCGTCTGACCGTGATTGTGTGCTGTATCCACGTAGCTTCTCTTTCAGCTCATCGGACTGAAAAGTATTGTGAACATTCAAAAGCTATCAAAAAAGATTGTTGTTAACGATACTTTTTTGTCCCTGTGTGAACTGTCCTGTTTCACGATCACAACTCTTTCCAGGGTTTTTCGTGCGTTAAGATCATCCTTCCACTTAGACTTATACAAAAAAATCAACATCAACGAAACAAAAATTGGTTGCTGTCTCTGCAGAGGGGACATTGTTTAGCTGAATTAATTTTTCAGGCTGACATAGGTTTCACTTAATGAAATAATGTAAACCCAAACATTTCCTATTTTGACATAGAACGGCTGGTTTCTAGAATTGTTCTAATCGTAACTACTACTCTTGTGAACATTGTTCTGATCAGTATCTCAGATCTGCCCAGGGTGTTCACATGGGAAAAGACCATCACAGACTCTATACTTGGACACATATATCACAAATTAACATCCTGACTGTTTCCTGTGCAGACTTTGAAAATTGTGATATGAATTGATTTCACAGATTGTACACTACATTGGGGTGTGCACGTTAAAGATCCCACGATTGACAAAAGGGTCTTTCCGGGCAAAATTGTATAGGCATAGATAAAAATGTCCACAAAAATACCCGTGTGACTTGGAATAATAGGCCGTGAAAAGTAGGATATGCGCCGAAATGGCTGCGACCTGCTGGCCGCTGTGAATGCGTGATGTATTGTGTAAACAAGAAAAAAATCCATCTCACACGGCATAAATAAATCCCTGCGCCTTGAATATGTGCGCGATATAAATTGCATAAAAAAATTTAAAAAAAATTAAAAAAATTAAAAATCCCTGCGCTTAGAACTGTACCCACGGAATACGCGCGATATAAGCCTCATTATTGATTGATTGATTGAGTGTCCGTTAAGTGTCTGTTAAGAAATGATTTCACAAAAATTCCCATTCTACACAGAAAGCACACCGGCTGTTGATTTGTGGAGTGTGCCCAAGTGGAGCGATGGCCTGATCCCATGTAAAAGCCTGGCCAGAGCTGCGAGGGTCAGTCGGGTCGTTAACACACCTCTAATATGGTCTGTGGCCTGCAGAAATAATTACGCTTCTCGGTTGTCACAGAGAATCCGTTCAACCTTGGAGAAGGAGGCAGAACGAGTGGAAGCGATTGTTGATGAACTAGGTAAGTGGCTTTGTGTGATCGCAAAAACTGCATGTGTTTGGTTTTGACAATTCAGTGAAGATGCGTATGTGTTTGACTGAAGTATTACTATATTTACGTCATAAATACGGCTTCTATGGTTGTGTGTGTGTGTGTGTGTGTGTGTGTGTGTGTGTGTGTGTGTGTGTGTGTGTGTGTGTGTTTGCTGGTGTGTGTGTGTGCTGGTGCTTTTGCGCGAGTGTGTGTGTGTGTACGTGCGCGTGTGTGTGTGTGTGTGTGTTTGTGTGCCTGTTTTATTCTCTATATTTTGTGTGTATTTGTGTTTCCTTCCATGCCCTTGTGCATACGCTTCCGATGTATGAGTGTCTCTCTCTCTCTGTTCATGCTTTTGTACGCGCGACCTGACAAAAAAATCATCTGTCACATGTTATCTTCTTTTTTCCTCATTCCACTCTGACAACATTCACTGTCACAACGAAAAAGGCTCGGCAAATCAGCTTGCCACAGGCAGCTCTTCGCCAACGATCAACACGAGAAGAGCGACCAGCCCTTCAAGCAGAAAGGTGGAGCTCCTGATCGAAGGCACTAGAAAGATGCCTCCCCGGACCTTATCGCTTTCATCATCGACAGACCTTGAAGACTACGAATGCTCGTCTTCAGGGTTTCGCAGGGGCTCGCATGACATTCAGCAGGTCAGCAAACCGGACGCGAAAGAAGACAGCGATCTCACAGAGGTGGGTCCGCTGCACCCGATGGTATCCGTGCCCGAAACCAGCGAGCCGCCGGTTTCACCCTTCAATTCGCCGCGAGAGTTGAGTCGACAAGATACGATAAACGAAGATACAAAACCAGAGACAGAAACAACCTCTGAGACAGGTACAAAAGAAAGACAGGCGACAACAGAAAGACCAGCGTCTGCTCAGTTTGAAGGCGAAATAAGGACTCAAGAAGACACCGGGTTGAAAACGAAAGCTGGAAGAGAAGACAGCCACAGCGGAAAGTCGAGGCCCAAGAACAAGAAAGCTGGAAAAGAAGACAACGACAACGGAAAGTCGAGGTGTCTAGAAACGGCTTCCAAGGCTGTCACCAAGAGAGAAAGGGGTAGACCGTTAAGCTCTGGATTGAGAGCGAAAGACAAACGACCGTCAAGCTCTAGATCGAGAACGAAAGACACACACGCACCACAGCAAGCACACGCCGCTGCACTCACTCATAATAGGGAAAAAAGACTGTCGAACGCCGAATCGAGAGCGAAAGACACACACGCACCACAACAAGCACATGCCGCTGCCCTCACTCATGATAGGGAAAGAAGACTGTCGAGCACCAAATCGAGACAGAGAGTCACATCTGCGCCACGAAAATCACAAACCGCTGATCTCATTAAAGAATTGGAAACATCGTCGAGCGCCGGATCGAGTCGGAGCGACACATCTGCGCCACGAAAAGCACGAAAAGCACAAACCGCTACCCTCACTAAAGAAGGAAAAGCAACGTCGAGCTCCGAATCACTATGTAGACACAAACCCGAGCCACCAGAAGCACAAACCGCTGCCCGGGAAGAGAAAGCATCGTCGAGCGGCGGTTTGAGACAGAGCGACAAATCCGCGCCTCCAGAAATCAAAATCGTAGTCCACAATTAAGAAGGGAAAGCAGAACCGAGCGCCGGATCGAGTCGGAGCGACACATCTGCGCCACGAAAAGCACAAACCGCTGCCCTCACTAAAGAAGGAAAAGCAACGTCGAGCTCCGAATCACTATGTAGAGACAAACCCGAGCCACCAGGAGCACAAACCGCTGCCCGGGAAGAGAAAGCATCGTCGAGCGGCGGTTCGAGACAGAGCGACAAATCCGCGCCTCGAGAAATCAAAATCGCAGTCCTCAGTGAAGGAGGGAAAGCAGAACCGGGCGCCGAATCGAGACAGAGGTACAATTCTGCGCCTGAAGAAAACCAAACCGCTGTCCTCGGTAAAGAAAGGAAAGCACCGTCGAGCGCCGAACCGAGGCGGGGCGACAAATCCGCGCCACGGGAACCCCTTCCTAGCCCACGGCAAACTAGCTTTGTAACCAAGAAAGTCTCGTCTGAGGACCAAGGGGGTTTGGTGTCAGCGAAGGGGTCTGGCTCGCTTGGGGATCAATCGTCTTGGCACGGGTTGCTCCAGACAAGCAAACCAAGCAAGGCCCCGGTCTCCGTGCGTCCTGCACACCCCGACGAGGCGAAGAGAATCGAGGAGCTGAAAAGCTTCACGCTTGCTAGTGTACCACTGGCACTGCAGATTAAGGAGGTAATTGTGCTCTGTGGAACACCCATTTTCAAATCTCCAGAAACCTGAGAAAATTAGGTCTTAAAATGGAGGGAGTCTTAAAGCCAGGGGTCTTGAAAAGGGAGTGGTGGGGTGGGGTGATTGGGGGTTTAGTGGAGAACACGAAATATGGCAGTCATTCATTTGTGGAGGTAAATTTATGGACATCATTGGAAGAAAAGTTCCAAAGAGTGGAAAAAACCCGTGCAAGGGCAATCAAACATTTACGTTTTTACAGAGTCATTCTAAAATATTAGCACACACACACACACACACACACACACACACACACACACACACACACACACACACACACACACACACACAACCGCGCGCGCTCACCCTTATTTGATTTTTTGTTGTTTTTCTAGCTTCAGCCCTCCTTGAACTTACAAAAAAGTTAAACTTTAAAAAAAAAAGGATATTACTTTTGCAATGGATAGTCTAACTTTTAAGCCAACAAGTATACTTCTCACATTCTCTCTCTCTCTCTCGCTCTCTCTCTCTCTCTGTCTCTTATTCTCTCTTTCTCTCTAACTCTCGCTCTCTCGCTCTCTCTCTCTCTCTCTCTCTCTCTCTCTCACTCTTTCTCTCTAACTCTCTCTCTTCTCTATCTCTCTCTCTTTCTCTCTATCTCTCTCTCTTTCTCTCTATCTCTCTCTCTCTATCTCTCTTTCTCTTCCCCCCCTTTCTCCCCCCCCCCTCTCTCTCTCTCTCTCTCTCTCTCTCTCTCTCTCTCTCTCTCTCTCTCTCTCTCTCTCTCTCTCTCTCTCTCTTGTTTGCTTTGTGTCTTTTCATTCTGTATCGACTCTTGACAGGGTACCCAGGTGAAACAGGCAGGTCCTTGTGGAGTGAGTCAAGGGCAGGGAAAAGGTGTCACTGGCCCATTGCGTAACGTAACAACGGCCATGCGTGGTAAACCTGTTCCAAACCTGTCCTTCTCTGTTGGTTCATATTTTAACAAAGACAAAACTACTGCCGAGAAAATGGACACAATAAAAGAGAAAATGAAAGCAACGTGAGTCTTTTTCTTTCTATTGTTCTTGTTCTCTTGTTCTTGTTCTTGTTTCTGTTCTTGTTCTTGTTGTTTTAGGAGGTGGGGTGGGGGGGGGGGGGGGGTAAACAAAATGCATGTGTGAGTGTGTCGGAGACAAACTATAGCCGAAGAAAAAGAGAAAACAAAAAGTGTGAGTTTTATCGGCGTAAAGTGTGCTTGTTGGATTGCTTCAGTGTCGAATATAGCAGTGTGTAATATTACGAGCGCACAGCAGTTGCTCATGACATTGATGAGTGTAGGTCTTTCCCCTCCGGCCCCCCAAATGACCATTTGCCGGTTCATGAATACGGAACCTTGCGACAAAAATTTGATTGTCAACTGTTTTGTTGGTTTATCATCTTCTAGAGAAAGAAAACACTCAGACAATAAAACAGAAGAAGACCTAGTTTCCGGGTCCTGCTTCACCAAGTACAAGCGCGTCGTAAAAATTGCTGTCAGACCCAAACCGAGAAAGTACGACCCCAGAGAAGGGATAGGATCTGCCAAGAAAAAAACCACCACGCCCAGGGAGCGGCTGTTGATATTAGAAGGCCAGGACATTGAAAAGCAGGACGATGTAGCAATAGGCCTAACAGCAGCGACACTTGAAAAGATGATTTTAAAACGTGATGAAAGAATTAAAACACAACAGATATTGCACGCGGACCCAGCAGCAGCGGTAGTATCTTCAGCCCAGATGAAGGTTGACAAAGATTCGAGTCTGAGCGAGCCCCTGGTCAGAGGCCTTTCAGGGGAAGAGGGCCAAACGGGAAATGACGTCCGTGCTGAAGTGGCCCAAAGCTTGCTGTCCCAGATAACCAACGCTCCTGAGGAAGTTTTTACCACCGACCTGCAAGAACCCATGGACGAAACAACAGCCGACTCTAGGAAAGAAATCATTGATGAGCGAGCCAAAGACGTTCCCATCGAAACCCAGGTGGTTGCACTGCAGGACAGCGTGGAGAAGGGCCTGAGGAATTTCATGGACATGCGAGACAACACTGTCACCGAACTGAAGAAGAAAAACCTCACCGACCACGCCGAGGTTTTGGAGGGTCTGGTTGACTGTGATATGACGGTGAGTGAATCCTTTGTCAGGTTCGTGCCAGGGTCAAAAGAGAACAAAAGCCACAGCAAATAATCATCCAAAACGAACGAATAAACAAACAAACCCATGCGAATTGTGTTTTTTACGACTGACTTACATCTTTCACACGTAAAACCGTAACACTTGACACAGGTAATGGTTTCAGTAAAGGGGGTAATATGTTTTGGCTTTGTTCGTGTTACTGTAACATTTGGACTATTAGTACCTTTGCTTGTATGGTTACGTTTCTTTGTGTGTTTGTTTTTTCAAGCTCATTTCGTAAAACGATGTTCTGTTCTACGGAACGCATCCGGGGAGTGCAAAGGCTGAAGCCCCGGCCGTGTCGTTTTATTCCTGTTTGTATAATTAAAATAAAACTCCATTGCAGCATTGCGAGAAAGTGGACGACGTTCTTGATGATATACACGGACGTGTTCGACCAAGTAAGTGAATCGCCATGTATGAACGTGTCTGAGTGTTGTAGACAAGCGCGTTAAAGGAAAATGCCTTCTTGTGTTAACAGTCGTTGACAAGTGATAACCATCTAATTTATAGGCCCAGGCATTTACACGGGATAAGAGCATCCTTCAAGGATAAGAGCATCCTTCAACTTTCACACATACCAAGAATCAACAGCATGCCTTCATTCTGTGAAGCATTGTGATTTTGTGTTTTATTTTTTTGTGTTTTTGTTGGCAGGTGTCAGTTTTGTTCAACCCAAAAAATCCTACTCAGCACAGAATATAAAGTAAGAAGTCAGACTACATGATTCTCGTGTGTCATGTGTGCTCATATCCTAGTTAATTGCCTGGGCGGATCACTGTTGAGTTACGAGATGGTTTGCATGCGAAAGAAGGTATCTGTCAAGAGAGTGTGTGTGTGTGTGCGTACGTGTGTGTGTGTGTGTGTGTGTGCGTACGTGTGTTTGTGTGTGTGTGCCAGTGTGTGTGTGTGTGCGTACGTGTGTGTGTGTGTGTGTGTGTGTGTGTGTGTGCGTACGTGTGTGTGTGTGTGTGCGTACGTGTGTGTGTGTGTGTGTTTTAATACAATGAAATCTCCGTTAAAATTGTAAGTAAAATTGTAAGTATCACAACAGAAGGAGTCTTGGAATGGAGGTAAATGTACAGACTTTATACAGAGAAAATCTTTGGACACAAGGTATAAGTCAGATAGGGGATTAAAGTTTCACTAGTGGTGTATTAACATGAGAGAACAAGGGGAGTGATCACTTGACAACCGCACTCATTCGAGAAATCTGCTAAAAACTCTCCTCTCCTCTTGGTTTAAACAAGATTCTATTCTAAAAACATGGGGTCATGTAGACACAATTCATTAAAAATGTTTGCCTTTCCTTCATTATCATAATAAGGTGTACCGTTATACTCAATAGGTGGTATTTCATCAGAACCAATTCCTTTATTATCCATAAACCTTATGACAATTTTTCTCTCCTCCTCTTCCACGGTGTTCATTGATAAAACCCATCACGCACTATAAGGGCGGGGTGATTTGAATTCACACGAAAGTGTGTATGTTTTTGTGTGTTTGTTTGCCGAACATGCAGGTAACCGATAGCTGACAATTGGGATTCTTTGCTTTCCAGCTTTTGACGACTTCCAGGATGTTGTGTCCAACGCTCTCAGACAACTGAAGGAAAAGGAAGAACAGACTCGTTTATTGGATTCTACGTTAAAGGTAGCGCTAGAGTGACAATTGTTACACGACAGAAGGTTTAGGTATTATCCGTTTTTGTGTCTGCGAAGACTGAGGATTGTGCAGGGGTGCCAATTTTCCTGATTTCAAATATTGACTTAATTCTGCTTTGAGCGCTCCACTAAGAACAGTTTATTAATTACTGACTTTCAGGCATAGGTATGTGTCAGAATTTTCCGCTTGTAATGTTTGTTCAGGTTTGGGCCTCCGAGGATTTTCAGTTTCAGATTTGGACACAATGTGAATTTGGAAACTCCAGTTAGTCAGTAAACCTACAGGAAGATCATAGGAAAAGTTCGCAGTCATCTCAGTGTGAGTTTACTTTCGTGGTTGCACAAAGGTACTTACAAGGCCCGAAACGGATAATGTGTTAAAAGAAAACGACATCTGAATAAAAACAATAATAATGATATTAGTAATAAAAACAATAATAATAATAATAATAATAGTAATAATACATGCAACAATTTTAACAGAAAAAAACCTGAATGATATCAAGCCAGAAATGTGACCCGCTTCTGCAAAAGCAACTATTTCGGTATGAGGTCTGGTTTGCTGTTATGACCTACTATTGTAACGAATTCCAATATTAGAAGACGTCGTACCATTGTCTGTCTGAAAGAACGGTGTTTTGGAGGGAATGCCGTCTGGTCTAACGAACTGGAGTCAGGCGAATGAAGGTTTCAAGAACAAGGTATAGTAAAGCTTGATCTTTTTTCCGTGTTTATTATAACAAGCCCATCCCTCCCTTACCCCTGTCACGATTTAGTGACATGGATCGAGAAAGTGTCACTCTGTGGGCATGGGGTGCCTTTCTCGAATTGCGACAGAAAGCGCCTGTGCATTCTGTCAACGGCTGGGGTTTTAGCTGACCGAGCATAGCCGAAACACGGGGATTTCGTGTTGCAAGGGTTTCACGTGGGTGATTTCTGCTGTCAGGGCAAAACTGACGGTAACTGAACTGGGTACGTGACAGGGTGAGTCACGTGATATTGTCAAGGTTGTCTGTTTGAGACATGTAACGGCACACTCGAAACTCAGCAGCGAGAGAGAAGCGTCGGTGTCTTATTTCCTACGAGTTTGAAGGACTTCAACATGTTAACTACTTCACTGTATATCAACGTGCCGTTCTGCTTGTACAGTAGGGCTTCTAGGAACTTCAAGTAGAGACCACCTTCTCACTATTTACATGCTGTCTGACGGACGAGGCGTCAGGTTTCTTCGCTGAGCGGGGGAGGATTTCCAACGCATAAAGTATTCAGCGCAAGAGCGGGATGGCGGTATTTTCGTTGACGAACGGAAGCCATTCAAAAGGGAGCGGATTCGCTTAAAAGCGAGCTACCTACATTAGGCAGTTGAGGTAATAAATCGTTATTTAACGGTGTTAACGAGTCTGTGTTTGTGGAATGAAATACTCTCTGTTGTTCTTTCCAGGTTAGCGCATAATTTGCTCTTTGTGACTTTCTTTCTTTCTTTATTAGGTGTTTAACGTCGTTTTCAACCACGAAGGTTATATCGCGACGAGCTCTTTGTGACGCTAAAAAACTAATCTGTATATGGTTTTTGCAGATATGGAGAGAAGGAAGGAAAATGGCTGATTTGTTGTTTTAAAAGTTCGTTTGTGCAGGCCCACGTGCTCGATGAAATATGTAAAGGTGACATGTTTAAAGGTGGAGTGTGAAGGGTAGCGTGACATGTTTAGTGCACCGATGCTTTTTGTGGCAGTCTGCTGTCTACTTGCTACGTAACCTGCCTACTTGCTACGTAACCTGTCTACTTGCTACGTAACCTGTCTTGCGGGTATGCTGTAACATGGTGTTCTGGTGTACTGGTGGTTGCTGTCGCTGTCGTCGTCCCACCAACTACACGTCTGCTATATTTTCTGGTAGACTACAGGGAGGATCTTCAGCAACTGAGTGAGGCGCCTGATATCTCCACTATTCCCTGCTTCGTTCAACGCCAACCGGCACTTCATTCAACTCGTCGCGATATAACCTTCGTGGTTGAAAACGACGTTAAACACCAAATAAAGAAAGAAAGAAAGACTTCATTCAACGGAGCAGTTGTGGAGATAGACTATTCACGGGTCGCCCACTCAGTGGCATAAAGCTAAGTGCACCTTGTCATAGCGCCCTTATACCGCCTTGTCATCTTGTGTATTTATGATTACATTCGAGTAGTGACAACGTGGGGTGTGTGACACCTGTATTAACAAGCACTTTTACAGACAGCTATATTTTCTATCTATACACGGGATCAGCGTGTTATTATCATTTTCTAAACTTTAACTGGCATTTTTGTCAGTGACCTATATTTTACGTTTTGAACGTAAAACATCTTTTGGAGTGAAGTCTCGAGGGAGGTGGCGAGTTGGTACATAAACGGGCGTCTGAAACTTATACTTTTGTTGACTCTATCTATTTGTATGACTGCGAGAGTGGATCGTGGTGTGGTTAGTTAGTTAGTAGTAACTAACCGTTCATAACCACCTTATGTGATATATTGAAACGTGACAACCCCCAAATCCCCAAGGCAGTGACACCTACACATTACGTACTTAAAAACATTACTTTACCCTCGTTTTCAAGGTTACACAAAAAGGCAAAACCATAGCTCAAATGGCTTGCGGCGCTTTTGAAAACTGGCCAAGACCGCCTGTATGATTATAGATTACAATCATTCTGAAGATCTTGTAGAGTCCGGAGTTCTGTACATCGGCGCAAAACGCTATTTGAGAGTGGTGACCATCCATGATCCAAGCCCGCGTGTAAATGTTTGACATCTACTTGGTATTGTAAAGTACTGAATAAACTCCGTGACTATTCAAACATTTTATGTTGGCTTCTTTTCTTATGTCACTGACGTCTATGATGTGTTGTCCAACTACTGTGCAGGAGAGGGAGTTTGCCATGCTTCTGGCGCAGTACACTACACTGTGGCAAATGTACACCAAGCTCAGAATAGAAATATTGGACACGTAAGTAGCGAAGATGTCACTGCAGACGGACGATTGATTGATGGATGGAATGGTTGTTTAATTGTCTTAAAGTTACTGTCCTTGACATATCAAGGTGTACGGAGCTACCAGGGCTTTCAGTCGTATCCCAGGCATCTATCGAGTTAAAGTTATAGCAAGTTTCATGGACCTTGCGACGAGTCAAAAACCATAATTTGTTTACGAATTAATTTGTATCATTGTCCGGGCGGGAAAGCGGGAGCCTCGATCAGGCTCACATATCAGGTCCTGCACGTGAACTAATTATGTTAAAAGCCTACATGGAAGTCTATTAGTCTCGGCGAGAGGGAGAATTCTTTGGTACTTTACATCAAGACATTGTCTTTGATTAAGTAAAAACATTGAAAAAGATTCTGTGTTGGTCCATGTTAGCATACCGCACACAGCTCCAGCGGTATTTTGGTACATGATCAAGGGAAATGTTAATTATATTTTGGCGGGAGATACGATTTCTGTTTAATAATAATAATAATAATAATGGAAATTTATAGAGCGCTTAACTAAAAGCTCCAAGCGCTTTACAATGACATTATTATACACACGTACAAAACCAAAATACAATCATTAAAGACACAAAAAGAACAGGAGTATAAAAGCAAATTCATCGTTTAAATCCATGCAGTCACAAACAAACACACTGACACGCGTGCGCACGCACATACGCGTGCGCATACACACACACATGCTATCACCACACACTTGCACAGATACACAGACACACAGATACACATTCAAACACACACACACACACGCACACTCACACACACACACACGCATACAGACAGTACAGGCACACACACATACATACAAACACACACACACATACACTCACACATGAATACTAATATACATACACAAATCTGCATACATGGCGTACACACGAAAATCGCAAATATAATCTGCCTGCCAGTCTCTTCCTCTCTCTCTCTTTATCTCTCTCTCTCTCTCCCTCTCTCTCTCTCTCTCTCTCTCTCTCTCTCTCCTCTCTCTCTCTCTCTCTCTCTCTCTCTCTCTCTCTCTCTCTCTCTCTCTCTCTCTCTCTCTCTCTCTCTCTCTCTCTCTATGTGTGTGTGTGTGTGCGCGCGCGCGTGTGTGTGTGTGTTTGCATACACGCGCACTGTATTGACTTTGTTCATTTAAATCTCTGTCCATCCCTTACCTGACCTGATCTTAATATCTACTGAATTGTTCGATATTGTTTGATATTGCAAAGCGAATTGTTATATGCGCATCGAATACATTTCTCTGCATGCAATCCTTTTTCTTTTCAGACGAAAGGCAAAGAAGCCTGACGCAAACATCACTGCCATCACGGAAGACACCGAGGGGGAAAAGGGGGAAGAGGAGGAACAAGTATCTATGGCACCAGAAGTGATTTCGTATGAAAACGTTAGTCTGCATTTTAGTTGTTGTTGTTGTTGTTGTTTTTCTTGTTCTTGTTCTTGTTCTTGTTGGTGGTTGTGTTGGTGGGGGTGTTGATGGTGGTTGATATGGTGGTGACGGTTGTTGTTGTTGTTGTTCTTGGTGGTGGTTGTGGTGGTGGTGGCGGTTGTTGTTGCTGTTGTTATTGTTGCTGTTGTTGTTGTTAATGTCGGCACCATAATGGAAGACATCCAGGGGAAGGAAGAGAAAATGAAAGAGTCCATGAAGAAACCTATGTTAGATAGATACGGTAAGCCCATTTATTTGAATGTAATCTTAAATTGGATGTGAACTAGTGTTGAGAAATTTTAAGATTTTGTAATTGTAACATTATTTTGACATTAAGAAAAAAAGCAAGGGGACGTGATCATATTGAGATCCAGCAGCAATGTTTAACACACTATTCATTATTGTCCATTTGTGAAATGTAAGGCGTCGTGCCAGTCTTATTTTTTTGATGCCACAGATCAATGTTCTAGTTTCATGTATATATTCAAACACACAGACACCAAATTTGTCAGATAATCTTATTCTTATATTGATTAAAAGGGCACGCTTTTGTGTCTTCCCAAACTTAACAAAAAAAACTAGAAAAACTATGGCGCCACAAGTGGTTGCGATAGCGCACGCAAATCCGCAATGTTGTTGGTGATGGTTGTGTGTGGTTGTTGTTGTCGTTGAAAGCGCATGAGAGAGATAACACTGTTTTGTAATCTGTGAATTACCCAAGGAAGGTATGAGCAACAACAAATTCAGAACTGACCCTACCCATTGGTTAGGTTTACAATCAAGGTTCATTCATTCGTATCTATTTCTTTTTTTTTAAACAGCCTTCACCCAAGAAAGGGAAAATTGAGCAGGTAAGAACAGTTGTATACTTTGTCTTTTGACTATCGTTTCGGAAAGGCTATGGCACCCATTTAAGACCGGATTTTCTCAGATTTGTCGAGGTCTTGTTGGGGGTGTGTAGGGAGGGATGGTGGGTGGGGGGGGGGGGGGGATTGTGATTGTATACTGTTACATTATCCTGAATTCCTTGAATACCTCTGTGCTTACTCTGCATTCACCTTTAAGTTTTGTTTCTACCGCATGACACTAATGCTTCTTTTTCTTCCTTCTGTCTTCCGTACTTTTCTGCTTCGATCTTCATTATCATTTTGCCAGGCTTCCGCTTCCCCTTACTTATATCTAACATGGTTTTCTTTTTGTGGTACCGGCTTCTTGTGCTTCACGCTTTCTTTCCCGTAAGTTCTTCCTCGTGCTCTTCCTCCCTCATCGTTCCTTCTTTTTCCCCTGTCATTCCTTTTTAGCCTACCATTCTTTTTTTGCATCCATATATATATAGTACTACGCCCTTACGTAATTCAAAGGTACCTTTCTGTTTATGTGAACGACCAAGTCAACGCTAACACAACAAAAGGGATGTTTAGTCACCCAAAACGATGAAAGACAACAACAACAATTGTCACTGTTGGGTTTGTTTGTTTGGGTTCTTTTTTTTTTTTGGGGGGGGGGGGGGGGGGGCGGCTATTTGACAATGGATATGTGCTGTCTTTGTCTTGGTGAGTAAACGTCCCTTTTGTTCTTGAATATTGTTTGTCTCTTTACTCACCAACGGTTTTTTGTTTTTGTTTTTTTCGTCCAAGTCAACCGCAAGAGATAGATCTGTATAGAGTTAAACAGGGCTTACGAGCACCTTTCCCCTTGGACACATACCAAAAATCAACAGCTTCTTGTGCAGAGTGATATTTTTCTCCTGAATTAATTTTTTTGTGTAATTTGATTTAGGTTTCACTTATTAAATAAAATGCCATTTCGTACAACAAGAAAGGATCCAATGCAGTCTGTTGATTTTTGGTGCGTATCGAAGCCGACGGATGTTGTTATTCCATGTCAAATCCTGCAAAGATCTGTGGTGGTGAAGATTGTACGAGGAGGAGACGGGCGCAGTGGCCTAGTGAATAAGACACCGGCCTCCTAATCGGAAGGTCGAGAGTTCAAATCCTGGCCGCGGCCGCCAGGTGGGATTAGGGTGGAGATTTGTTTGATCTCCCAGGCCAACTTATGTGCAGACCTGCTAGTCTTACCCCCCCCCCCCCCCCCTTTCGTCTGTACACGCAAGCACAAGACCAAGTGCGCACGGAAAATTTCCTATTATCCATATCAGAGTTCGGTGGGTTATAGAAACACGAAAATACCCAGCATGCTTCCCCTGGAATCGGCGTATGGCTGCCTGAATGGCGGGGTAAAAACGGCCATACACGTAAAAATCTACTCGTGCAAAAACATTAGTGAACAAAGAAAAACAAGTCGCGTAAGGCGAAATTACTACATTTAGTCAAGCTGTCGAACCGTCACGGGATGAAACTGAACGCACTGTATTTTTTCACCAAGACAGTACAGCTTCGTCAATCCCCGCGTGAAGGAAATCGCTCACCTCCCACGTGCAAAACGTAGTGATATTGACACGCCAGATTAGCGCGGTAGCGTATTGTGCTAAGCAGGAAAGCGCGCTTTTCTGTATTCTTGTTAACTTTCTGAGCTTGTTTTGAATCCAACCTATCATATCTATATGTTTTTGGAATCAGAAAATGATAAAGAATAAGATGAAATCATTTTTGGATCGATTTCTTAAATTTTAATCGTAAGATTAATTAATCTATTTTTGTTAATTGTGATCACATTTTAAGAGTAAACATGACATATGTATATATTTTTAGATTGGATTGGATTGGATTGGATAAGATTTACAGTCCAGTGAGGTTTCCCTCATGGAAATTCGGGCTGCTTTCTCCCCGGGGAAAGCGAGCTGCCATACATACGGCGCTACCCATATTTTTTTTTTTTCCTGCATGCGTGTATTCATGTTTCCTGAGACTTCAGAATGTGATGAAGAATACGATGCAATCAATTTTAAATCTGTTTGCGAAAAATCGATTTTAATGACAACTTTAATGAGCAAACTCATTAATTAATTTTTAAGCCTTCAAGCTGAAATGCAATACCAAAGTCCGGGCTTCGTCGAAGATTACTTGACCAAAATTTCAACCAATTTGGTTGAAAAATGAGAACGTGACAGTGCCGCCTCAACTTTCACGAAAAGCCGGATATAACGTCATCAAAGACATTTATCAAAAAAATTAAAAACAGGTCTGGAGATACCATACTCAGGATCTCTCATGTCAAGTTTCATGAAGATCGGTCCTGTAGTTTTCTCTGAATCGCTCTACACACACACACACACACACACACACATACACACACATACACCACACCCTCGTCTCGATTCCCCCCTCTACGTTAAATCATCTAGTCAAAACTTGACTAAATGTTAAAAGAAGTACGAGAAGGAATGTACCTTCTCCCTCCTCAAAGCGTTTTGGCATGTGAACAAGGGGGGGGGGGGGAGAGGGGGGGGGGGGCGGGGGAGATATTCTTATCCAATGGAAAAGCCTGGACGGATCTGAGATGGTGAGCCGTACTGTGTGCCTTTACATTAAGCCTTCTTTTTTTTTCGACCGCGAAGAAAGCAGAGGAGCTGCAGAAGAGTGACTTACCCAAAGACTGGCAGAACGACATGCGTGCGAATAAAGAACTCTTTGATGAAGGGAAGATGTCGCAACGAGATTACCAGGTATGGTCTCTGTCTCTGTCTCCTGTGTGTCTGGTTAGCTGTGTGCTTGTCTGTCTGCCAATGTTTTGTCTGTTTGGCTAGCTTAATGCCTGTCTGTTTGCCCATGTTCTGTCTGTCTGGCTAGCTGTAAGCATCTCTGTCTCATGTCTGTCTGGTTAGCTGTGTGCCTGTCTGTCTGCCCATGTTTTGTCTGTCTAATTGATGAAGGGGTGATTTCACAACGAGAGTAACAGGTATGATCTCTGTCTCTGTCTTCTATCCGTCTGGCTAGCAATGTGCCTGTCTGTCTGCCCATGTTCTGTCTGTCTAATTGATGAAGGGGTGATTTCACAACGACAATATCAGGTAATATTGCTATTTCATATGTTACGTAGATTTCCATTGGTCAATTGGGCAGAACTGAGCTCATTACAAAAGTGATATCGACGACATTTCCGTCGATATCAATTTTGATATCAACGACCTCTTTATTGCTTCCCCACTTCAAAAAAAAGACACCTACATTTAAAAACAAAAGAATATATATGAAAATGCAATTATGCCAGAATTTAGTTGAGCAAATGACTAATTACTTTTTGAAAGAAAAGACATTAATTTTGGAAATACTGGAAAGTACAAGAAAAGAGTGAACAAAAAGAAATAATAATCAGAGGGAGGGATATGGAACAGCCAAAACTGAGACAAATACTTTGGTAATTTCTTTACAGTGAATACAAAGTGTCCAGAGAAATAGCAATATATCTAACATTGACGGACTGTGTGATGATATCTTCTGCTATTGGTCTGTTTCGACAGTGATATCAAAATCTCGACCTCCGGTCTCGATTTTGATATTACTGTCTCAACAGACCATAGCAGAAAATATCATCACACAGTCCGTCAATATTGGGTATGATCTATGTCTCATGTCTGTCTGGTTAGCTGTGTGTCTCTGTCCATGTTCTGTCTGTCCCTCTTCTTCTTCTTCAGCGTTCCAGACCAATTGATGAGGGGATGATTTCACAACGACAATACCAGGCATAATCTCTGTCTTCTGTCTGTCTGGTTAGCTGTGTGCCTGTTTGTGTGTCCATGTTCTGTTTGACTATCAGGAATGGTATCTGTCTTTGTCCTCTGTCTGTCTGGCTGGCCGACTTTCTTAGTGTCCGACAATACGACTTGCGTGAGTATAAACACTCCTTGATGAAGGGATGATTTCACAACTAGAATACCAGGTATGGTATCTGTCTATGTCTTCTATCTGTCCGTGCCTGTTTCTCTGCATTTCAATCAATCAATATGAGGCTTATATCGCGCGTATTCCGTGGGTACAGTTCTAAGCGCAGGGATTTTTTTTATGCAATTTATATCGCGCACATATTCAAGGCGCAGGGATTTATTTATGCCGTGTGAGATGGAATTTTGCTTTACACAATACATCACGCATTCACATCGGCCAGCAGATCGCAGCCATTTCGGCGCATATCCTACTTTTCACGGCCTATTATTCCAAGTCACACGGGTATTTTGGTGGATATTTTTATCTATGCCTATACAATTTAGCCAGGAAAGACCCTTTTGTCAATCGTGGGATCTTTAACGTGCACACCCCAATGTAGTGTACACGAAGGGACCTCGGTTTTTCGTCTCATCCGAAGGACTTGCACTTGAACCCACCACCTAGGTTAGGAAAGGGGGAAGAAAATTTCAAACGCCCTGACCCAGGGTCTAGTGTCCCTCATTCTCTCCGTTTGTGTCTGTCTGGTTGGCTGTGTTGTGTCTGTCTGGTTGGCTGTGTTGTGTCTGTCTGGTTGGCTGTGTTGTGTCTGTCTGGTTGGCTGTGTTGTGTCTGTCTGGTTGGCTGTGTTGTGTCTGTCTGGTTGGCTGTGTTGTGTCTGTCTGGTTGGCTGTGTTGTGTCTGTCTGGTTGGCTGTGTTGTGTCTGTCTGCCCGTGTTCTGTTTCCTTACCCGCCTATCTTCCTTTCTCTGGCTGGCTGACTGTGCATCTGTCAGAAAATAGAATTACAAAACGATGTTTACCCCTGACTTAATGTAACAGATTATTCTATGAAGAATCCATTGTTTTGAAAAAGGTTGTTTGTTGGTTGGTTGGTTGGTTGGTTGGGTCGTTGGTTGGTTTATGTGTGTCTGTACTGAACGTGTGTGATTTTTGGTTTGTTTGCAGGACCAAGTATTCAACTATTTACATATGGCAGCCCTTTTACAGCAGAAGATCAAGATGCTCAGCAATTCATATGTCGAATTACGACTGAAACACGCCCTGGCCAGTACGCATTGGATTTGGTGATGCTGTGGTTGTGTTTAGAGCAGTTTTCTGAGCGGAAGTGGTGGTATCTGCTTCAAAACTGTCGTCTGGTTTTGTTACAAGAGTTAATTCCAGTTAAACGCATAGAGAAGTAGAACAAGGCTTTCGATCTTTCTCTCTCAGTCAGTCTCTCTCTCTCTCTCTCTCTCTCTCTCTCTCTCTCTCTCTCTCTCTCTCTCTCTCTCTCTTTCTCTGTGTGTCTCTCAGTCTCTCTCTCTCTCTCTCTCTCTCTCTCTCTCTCTCTCTCTCTCTCTCTCTGTCTCTCTCTCTCTGTCTCTCTATCTCTCTCTCTCTCTCTGTCTCTCTCTCTCTGTCTGTGTCTCTCTCTCTGTCTCTGTCTCTCTCTCTTTCTCTCTCTCTCTCTCTCTGTCTCTCTCTCTCTCTCTGTCTCTCTCTCTCTCTCTCTCTGTGTCTCTCTCTCTCTCTGTCTCTCTCTCTCTCTCTCTCTCTCTCTCTCTCTCTCTCTCTCTCTCTCTCTCTCTCTCTCTCTCTCTCTCTCTCTATCTCTATCTATCTATCTCTGTGTGTGTGTGTGTGTGTGTGTGTGTGTGTGTGTGTGTGTGTGTGTGTGTGTGTGTGTGTTTTTGTGTGTGTGTGTGTGCGTGCTTATGTGTGTTTGTGTGTGTGTGACTCGGCGTGTGTATCTGTCTGTCGATCTGTCTGTGTCTGTTTGTCTGTGGCTGTGTTTCAATTGAAATCTCTCTTTTCTTCCACCCCCGCACAGTAAAAGTCGAAGGCATTCTACATGAGGTTGGATTGAAGAAAAAGGAGCTGGCCCAGCACATGAAGAATGCCAGCATCAAAGACTACGACTCTGTCTTCGCTGGCCTCAACAATGTGGAGAAGGCAATCAGGATTCAGCAGGAGCAGACTATTTTCCACCTTGCCATCAAAGAATCGTGAGTGAGTTGAGAGGGATAATACCTGAACAAAAGGGCCCTCACTTCGCTTCCAAAGTTATTCTTTGGGATTCCGCATTTAAACAAAAAGAGAACAGAACAGTAACCAGGTTTTAGGATTCTAGTAATCATACCGCGCAGCAGGACTGGCTTAAATTTGCCAAAGGAAACGTCTGAAAATCTAAATTAAATATTGTAAAACAGACAATAGAAGAACACTTTTTCAGGTTTTGATTGGGTTACTTTCACTGAGCTACTTCCCTCGTCTGTCTACGGGAAGCGGTTGCTATGAAACTGCGTCACAGACAGTAGGCCGTCTTGCAGGGTTTCATTTACCAGTGCGCCCTGCGCCAATTGCGCATTAGTTCTTAAAATGTCCCAGTGCGTCAAAGGGCGCATTGAGATTACGTACCACTGCGCCACCAAATGTACTTTTTACATCGGATTACACACACACACACACACACACACACACTGACACATACACACACTCCCACACACACACTCCCACACACACACACACACACACACACACACACACACACACACACACACACACACACAGATAACACAATATAGCGGCTAATTCTCAGATGGCACCATATTGCACCATTTTGCATCTTGGGACAAAACGCGTGCAGGCCTCTCAGGCGCTTCTTGCCTTCGACTATGTCCCATCGGAATTTGGTTGAGGGGGACAAATGTCCCATTGCCCTTTTCTCCCAGGCTAAACCCTGCGTCTTGCCACCAGGAGGTGCTTTTGGGCTACACTGTGGAGAATCGGTGCCCTGAAGCGCATTCACTCATTTTGGTTTACTTCAGTAATTGCCATACTTTGCGTTTTCGAAAAAATCGTGCCGTGTACGTCTAGATTATGGTACAGTGGGTTCTGCAGATTCGTCAAATGCTCCAGAAACTCCCCACAAACGGCCATACCAATATAATCCCTTTAATTGCACATATAGTTCATTTTTGTTCCCAGGCTCGACAGGCGCAGAGGAATAGTGGATAAGACATCGGCCTCCTAATCGGAAAGTCGTGAGTTCAAATCCCGGTCGCGGCCGCCTGGTGGGTTAAGGGTGGAGATTTTTCCGATCTCCCAGGTCAACTTATGTGCAGATCTGCTAGTGCCTTATCCCCCTTCGTGTGTACACGCAAGCACAAGACCAAGTGTGCACGGAAAAGATCCTGTAATCCATATCAGAGTTCGGTGGGTTATAGAAACACAAAAATACACAGCATGCTTCCCCTGAGTTTCAGCCCATGAACGAAGAAGAAGAAGAAAAGTTTCCAGGCTCAGAGACGAATAGGTCCTATGTGCCTGGATTGACAATATTTGAAGGTCCAAATGTGCTGGCTACAAAAACAACAGAAGATCTGGCTCCTGCCTGTCAAAACTTTCCAACCATCATTTCAGGCATGTTTTATAAATAACGTGTCGTAAATCATATCACTTGCATTTCATTTACAGTTCAGCAAATTCAGGCTCCCTGGCTGGCTGACTGGCTGGCTGACTGGCTGGCTGACTGGCTGGCTGACTGGCTGGCTGACTGGCTGACTTGCTGGCTCGCTCTCTCTCTTTCTCTCTCTCCTGTCTGTCTGTCTGTCTGTCTGTCTCTCTCTCTCTCTCTCTCTCTCCCCCCCCCCTACCCCCCGCACGCTCTCTGTCCAGATGTGTACCAATATCTGAAGCGCTTCAATATTTATTCCATTCAAGACACGTGAAGAAGAGGATGAAGATGCAGCAATCCATGGCGAGTGGTTGCATGGAGAGAATACAGGAGGAAGGCGAAGAAGAGGAAGAGGAAGATTACTGCGAAGAGGGCGAGTCAATGTCGAGTGTGGAGGAAGAGGAGGAGAGCGAGGAAGAGCTAAGCAGCAGCATTTCAGTCACCGTCAATTCCGCCGTTCCTTCAGAGTTCTTACATGAAGGGCAAAGCTCCCAAGATAAATTTTTTCGTTCTCTCGTACGCAAGACATCTGACCTCAGCCCTACTGCAGTGGACCTGACCGATCAGCCCACCTCTTTCCCATTCTCTCCAAAAAAGATTTCTTGCGATGTCCACGCACTTGCCTCACTCGGGGAACTTGCTGGCGGCCTTGACTCCGATTCGGACGACGAGAAGGACGCTAAGCTGCAACTTCGCGACCTTGACCTGCCCAAACCAGGGAAGTCTCTGCTATACCCAAAACGACAGAGGGTGCGCACTCCGGTCGTGATTATAACTGCTTCAATGGATCATATACTTCTCAGACCAGACGGAGCAAAGAACAAGAGCACCGAGCGGGGAAAAAAACGAACGCGGAGAACGTCACTATTGCCATTCCTTTCGGGTGCCGGTACAGTACCTGGTGCTACAATCAGCAAAACGCAAGGCGTGCGCGTCCTCGGTGTCGACTCCGTTGTGACTGCCGTTCCGGCAGAGCAGAACGTGGAGATTTGCATGCATACCAAGCTGCGTCGACCGCCTTCAAAACGCTCAGAACGATCACCCTCGCCTTCTGTGATGGAACCCTGTCATAAACTCTGCCCTCCCATCATCAAGAGCCCTGTGCAAATTCGCAGCCTGGAGCTGATCGAGGGCAACACGTATCTACTCTCACACAGAGACTCTGAAAACGCTCCCATGCTCTCTTTCGAACGCTCGCCCGTACCCAGCCGTAGACACTCGGCTGAAAAGTCTGATTCTTTGACACTAGTTCCTCTCGAAGGCCGCACGGTTTCCTCTTCCAGTCCCGTGTTTCTTGGATCCCATGAAAACATGAAGCCCTGTCTCCCGCCTATACATCAACAGGAAGAAGAGGCCAACGTTCGAAGCTCGAGCGCCTCCCCGAGAATAAAGTCACCCAGAAAGCGCAAAGTCTTGCACATCCGTCAGTTCCTGGATGGACACGACACTCCCACCCCACCTTCGCCGGAACGCAAGAAAGCGAATTCCATCACGCCCAGTGGGATGTGGCCCTTGAGAGGCGTGGACCTGAAGGAATACCTGCATACCTTGCCCAGCCCGAGAGACCCGTCTCCCGTGGACAGGGAACTGAGGCCTCACATCCACCTCAAGCTGGAGACCCTGCACCGCCTCCGTGAAGAAAAACTGATGATGCACACCCCCTCGCCACTGTCCAGCCCGCGCTCGCCCAGAGTATCCGTGGACAACGTGATGGAGTGGGTTGCGAAGCACCCTCAGACTCTCACGGTGAAGGCCCCGCTCTGCCGTCCGAAGAGCTTGACGAAGGAGCGTGTCAGGCAGACCAGGTAATACAATAAAATACAATACATACAATACAATACAATAATACTTTATTATCTCAAACGAGAAATTACGAGATGTAAGAGGAAACGGGACCCATGTGTTATACGTTAACGTAGAGTGGCACCCCTTTGTGACCGCAACAATTCTGGGAAAATCATGTCTAAAAGCTCTCCTTATAACTTTGAGCATGAAGATGACTTCGAGAAGTCAACGAAAAATTCAGTGCCAAAGGTACTTGCATGTGCAGCAAGCTTCGTGAAGTATACTTCGCGAAGTCGACTTCGCCCAATTAGTATCTGGCTTTAAGATTGAGTCTTAAAATGGAGGTAAGTCTGCAGAGGTTATGAAGAGAAAATCTTGCAAACTAAAGTCTTAAAATGGGTAGAGGAATGCTGCAAAGGAAGAGGGGATCTACTTTATTGACGCCTAACGGCGGAATTCCTGCGATTTGACAAGCGTTCAACTTCTGACGGGCAATGTGGCAAGGTGAGGTCTAAACCAAGGTCAAGTGACGATAACCCTTTTGTTGTTTTCATGCCCGACATGCAGGCAAGGGACTCTGATAGTGCATTCAGTCGGAGGGTTAGCGTTGTTGGGAGGAAAGGGGAGCTCGTGATTATAGATACTACACGAAGGGAAAATAATAATAACAAGAAATTCCTACGAGGTAGGAAAAACACCCCCGTCAAAGGGAAATAACCTTCTCAGTTGGTGGCAGTGACTGAGTGAGAATGGTTATTTCCCTTTGACCAAACAAAACAAACAAAAGTGTAACTAAACAGACATTTTGAAGTGTCAGCTTTACTGAATTGCTTTATGTTTTGTCCAAGTATAGACCTGTAGAAGCGATACTGGACGATTTTTCCAACGTTTACTGTGTTTTCTGATTTACTACGATTTTTTAAAAGTGCTGAACCCATTTCAGATTTACCTGCTTATCTGTTCTTGATTTGATACTTCCAAAGAACAAGTGGTACTTTGAGTTCCGGTTTTATGTTTTAACCAATCAGAATTTGGTTCATAAATAAAATCGTCTGCTGCCTGTCCCAGCAGAGTCGGCAACAAGCACTGCTTGCCACATGTGTGATGTTACCAACAGAAATAGCCATAAATTGGGCAAGGTAGCAATGTAAATGAATTGGATCTAACTAATGTGCTTGTACTGCATCTCTGGCCTTTGAATTCACTCCAAATGTACTGGCTCAGCGTGAGAGGCAACATCCTGTCGAAGTCGTAAGCACGAGGCTGACTGGGAGATTATTATTCGAAGAGCATGCTGAAACAGATTGTAAGTACAATATTTTACATGTTCTCGACATTTCTGTTGATCTTTCCTTAACTTTAATTGTTTCCTTGATTTAAAACCCTAGGGCTTGTATTTTCATTTGTGATACTAAGCACGTATCTTTACCACAGTATCTGATCACTTCACACTTGAATTTTGGAATGATGAAGTGGAATTATTTCTGGATCTAATTTATTCCTTGTTCCCCCCCTCTCGATTCCTTTTTTCGCCACATATGTATTGTCGTGTAAGGGGGTAGATGCGTGTACTGGCTGATTTTTTTATTTTTTTTACTTCGGTCAGATACAGATGATTGAAAAAAAACTTGTCAAGGATTTCAGAATTTAATAGATCTGTTCGAAGTTTTTACGGGATGGGTCCTGTTACAATATAGACTGAATGTGCGCAAGATGAACTTTTGATTAAACATACACACACAAATGAATCTCTTGATTTTGTTATACGGCGAATGTCCAGTTCCCACCACCACGTCTGTGGTATGTTTTTATACTGTTTGATTGAATAGACTGACGTGCATTCTCTCGCAAATGTGCGCGCGTGTGTGTTTGTCTGTGCCTCAGACTTATTAATCAAAGATGATGTTGCACATTGCAGATCTATGCGACAGGAGCAAGTGGACAAGACAGCTACATTTGTCTGAGCGAAGATCCAACGGTAAGCTCTTTTAGCCGAAGACAGCGAGCCTGGGTGCATGCATGCAAGCTTCTATCATGTTCGTGTGAGTGCTGCAGGGCTATTAGACGCCTTTTCATTATTCTTGATTTGGAGATCCATGCAGGGTATTAGGAAGTGCAGAATATACACGTTTGAACAAATACGATGTGTGTTTGCTCTGAAAAAAAGAAAAAACGCAACAAACAAACATTGTATTTGTTTAAAGTATCACAAATATTTATTACCTGTATCTGCATGTTTTGATAATGATGAAGGGTAAATTACTTTGACGTGTGCTTTTTTTTTTAACCACACTGATAACGAATGATAGAAACACAGACACACTTAATAACATATCCACAAAAATTGTAACAATAAATGTAAGCTGA
The DNA here is from genome assembly GCF_037325665.1 of Littorina saxatilis. Taxonomy (NCBI): domain Eukaryota; kingdom Metazoa; phylum Mollusca; class Gastropoda; order Littorinimorpha; family Littorinidae; genus Littorina; species Littorina saxatilis. The sequence continues at coordinate 33,773,439 of NC_090246.1, forward strand.
ACAATGCCTGCAACACATTTCAGGCCTCAGAAGTAAGTAATTATGAGATTCAGACAGAGAGAGAAAGCCCAACACGAAACCAGTTGTGACATTTTTTATTTCATTATGTGATATTAAAAACACGACAACAACGTATTTCCTGTACTTAGTTTCGTGCAATTATGGATTGCAAAGTATGTCTAATTGAGTGGCATAAAGAGGCACAGTTGCATGAAAAACCAACTCGGATCTTGACTAGGATCAGGATTTTACATGGACACAACCTAGAATTTAACATCCTGGGGGGAGGGGGGTACTGCGCCTTTCACATCAAGATGTAAAGATCTATTTTAAATAATACTTATTAGAAGGGAACAAAATCAAACAAACTACAACAATCGTTCTGAGGGGAGAGAATTACCTCTTCCGAAGAAATTACCTCCCTTGCTTTTCTTGTCGTGACTTGTGTAGAGTAAAGTGAATAGAAAGTGAATCAGTCAGTAACAAAAAAAACCACAACATTTCTTAAGATCAATGAGGAGTGTTGAAGTATTTGTCAATGTTAATCTTGTATGCATAACAAACAATATATTACGGATTGATAATTAAAGAAAATCGTCTCTTCTACAGGGTTGACCCCCCTAAAAAGGACACCCACAACCATACAAATTACTTCTGCATCTGTTGAACCAATTATTTTATATATGGTATTCATTATCTTCAGTTTATGTTCTGCCTTTCCAGTAAGTGGCAATTTTGTAAATTGAATGATCTGACGTTTTGTGCAATTTTAATTTTTTTCTCCAAATTCGGGGGTCGACTAAACAGAACGAGTTTTGACATTGAGCGGTAGCCATTTTTACCTAATTTAAACCCTTCAGGCTTTTACCTTTTTGATTATTTTGAATGTCTGAGTATGTAAAAACATCCCCTTCAACCCCCAGGCTATCGATGACCTGAAGAAAGCATGCAGTTACAGCTAGGTTCAGGGCAATCCTCAGACACGAAAGCGTTGGTGTCATTGGTGATGCAAAAGTTAGATAATTTAACCTAAAAATTTGCCACTTTGTGAACTGCACATGCATAAAATCAAGTTTAAGTATGCTGAATATGAAGTTATCCAGTCAATTGGTGTAGAAGTTATAGCATTTCTGTCAGTTAACAGTATTTAAAATCTCTAAAGTAAAATCTGACATATTCGAAAGTTTTGCATAAACACCCAGACAATTTTTACGATATTCTCCTAAGCTTCTCCACTTCTCAGCCCTGTCTTGGAAATGAATTCGAATAAGGCAGTCAAAATAACTTAGTTTGGAGCACCCATCAATCAGAATAAGCATTAACTTTTGACACAAAGTAAAACAAAACTTCTGAATATAAGCAGGAAAAGGAATCCAGATTACATCCCTTTAAACTTCGGTGGCACAATTTTACAAGAAACTGAAAGTCATAAACATCTTGGTATTATTATTCAGAATAACGGTAAGTGGGAGTTACATATTAAATCTGTTATAGCAAAATGCCGTACGCTAGTAGCTTGCTTACGATCTTATAAATATAGACTAGGCAGAAAAGCTTTAGAAACAATGTATAAATCCTTCATATTGCCACATTTTGATTATGCTGATGTTCTCTGGGACAACTGCCCAAAGGAGTTAGCCACCGAGCTCGAAAGTATTCACTTAGATGCAATTCGAACAATTGTTGGAGCAGTCCGCGGTACAAGCCATCAAAAATTGTACGATGAGTCAGGCTTTATTTCATTACTAGAGAGGCGAAAACGTCATAAATTGATATTATTTCACAAGATCGTTCACCGCAAGGTGCCAAACTACTTATTAGCGATATTGCCACCATTGATATCAACTAATAACCCATATCACCGGCGCAGACCTCTAGACAGGAAAGTTCCATCGTTTAAAACTGAATTATATAGAAACTCATTTCTCCCATCTACTACACAACTCTGGAATTCTTTACCAGACTATATAAAACTTAGTGATTCCCTAAGTGAATTTAAGCACTTTTTGTCAAAAAACGATTTAAGTCCGCCGTGTTATTTTTATTCTGGAGATCGCATGTCACAAATAATTCACTGTAAGCTCAGGTTATATATAAGTGATCTCAATAACGATCTAGTGAGACGTCACGTTGCTACAGATGCATCTTGTGACTGTGGATTCCCGTCCGAATCCGTACAACACTTCATATTCGATTGTCCAAATTATCGCGAAGCACGTCAAGAAACTATACATACCCTCCCTAATCACACAATTCACCTCCCCCACCTTTTAAACGGAGACAGACAGTATTCTTTAGATTTGAACAGGAAAAATTTTTCCACCGTACACTCGTTCATTGAACGTTCAGGCCGCTTTGGGCAAGTCAGAATAAATGCTCTACAAGCCGGACAACAACTTTAACTTCTGCACATCTCCTACCCATCCCTCTTCTTTTATTCATCTTCTTTCCCTCCTTCCTTCCTTTACTGTCTTTCTTTATAATCATTATGCAACGTTCATTACGTTATTAATAGATTTGGTTTATTGAGACAAATTTTTCACCCGTTACCGCCTTATGTTGTACTGTCATGCAGGAACACCACTATAAGCTTCTAGCTTGTTGCTGTTTCTGTGAACTTTGTATACATGTCATGATTGTAACCCTTGTTAAAATAAACTTATGTTTAAACCAAAAAAAACAAAAAATAAAAAAAAACTTTTGACACAGGAAATATCTTCTACCGAAAGCTCTCCTGGTTTTATTCTACATTTTTCCTGCATAATGGTAATAAATTTAATGATAAATCTAAACAACGAAGTGACTGTGGTAAGATGAACAAAGTTAAAAAAAACAAAGGATTACTGTAAATGGTTTACGAATCGAAATCTAAACAAGTTTTAATGATAAGTAAAATGATAAAAAAAATAAAATAAAAAAAAGCTAACGTCCTCGCATTTGTCCAGAATTATTCCATGTTTAACATGGGAACAGAGGTATAATTGGTCTAAAGAATTTATCTGTATGCAATGCCCGCTATAGGTGAAAGACTTTTGTGGAAGCCATGGAAGAATGCATCGCTGTTGTGCTGGTTCAGCTTGAGGTCCTGTCCTAGCGAATATCCTGCACACACAAAAACACGACTTTTTAAGCCACTTATGTTGCATTCCGTGACATAGCTTTGTTAAAACCGTGTGCCTGATAATAATGACAGATTTTGTTGATATACATTTTTTTTAAGACACCCCATATATTGTTTGACAATCTCTTTCAACATAGTTTACGAATCACCAATGTGTATACAAACGCAAATAACCCACAGGTCAATAAATTACTTTCCAGAGAGAGAGAGAGAGAGAGAGAGAGAGAGAGAGAGAGAGAGAGAGAGAGAGAGAGAGAGAGAGAGAGAGATCAAAACTAGAAAATATGTGCTATATAAAACAAGGATAATCACTGTCAAATCTTTGCTTGTACCTGCATGGTGTTTACTGCGCTATATACACAACCTGTTTTATTTCATTTATTTATTTAATTTTTTTTCTTTTGGGAGGGGGGGGGGGGGGGGATGTTTTGTGATGAGGGTTTTTTCAAAGCCTTTACTGCTTTAGTCATTGAATCCACCCGACTTCGATTTATTGTTCAGTGATGGGTAATTGTGTGACCAACTATGTAAGTTAGTGATTGTTCTGGCTTCATACAATGACATTGCATTAATTTTATAAGTGTATGTGTGTGTGTTTCAGGCAAAAGCTGATATTACAGTCCTAGTTGTATGCAGTACGGTACCTCTGCTTCTTCGTTCAGGAATCAAAGTATACAATCTAAACCGATTATTTTGTTCAATAATGTTCAGCTTACCATCCCGAAGAAGGCAGTAACGTGCCGAGATATTGATTATAGATATTAACGTACCTAACCTGGTTACTGGTGTGTTTTCTTTTTATTTCAATAATGTAAATGTGTGACACCTTGCAGGGTACTTGATGTTCAGAGCAATTTTTCTGGCAAAAGACCTTTTATGGATCAAAGAAAACTTTTGTCGTGGTGCACAAGTCAATCCATTTGGTTGATAAATAATTTGTGCTGCATTTCCCCTGGTTCCAAAACGTAGTATGTATTACCACATGTCCTTACCTGTCATTGGCATCACATGATTCTCTGCAAGCAGTCTTTTGTGGAAATACCAGGCATGAAAACTGAAGAAAACAAAATACTGAAAACAAAATTCGAAGGCGCGTAGCGCCAAGTTTTGCAGGCGCGAAGCGCCAAGACTTCAATTTGGTGCAATCTGGGGCTATCTGAGCCTTAAAATTGGATTCAAACATGGCCCCAAAACTATTTTACTATAACTATGACTAGGAAAAAAAGAAAAAAAAAATTAAAAAATTAAAAAAAAAAAAAACACTTTTTTTAAAAATTAAAAAAAATTAAAAAAAATTTTTTAAAAAAGGAAAAATACGGAAAATAAAAAAAAATACGGTTTATTCTTTTCAGAAATACGGAAAATACGGAGAATTTTCATGCCTGAATACGTCATTTAACACTTGCACTTATAGTAGGGCTGATGGGGTCTATGTCGACCAAAAGAGTGGTATTCTCTGTAGGTCGAGTTCCTGTAGATGGATTCCCTGTATACCTAAGACTTAAAAATTGGCAATCTAGTATACAGGGAATCCCACAGGGTGCAGTTTTTCAATAAAACTTGCAAACCATACTCGAATTTCTAAGAAATATCAAAAAAAAGATCGAAAAACATCAAATTCTAACGATGTCGCTAAGCATCACGTGACTTTCATTGATATTAGCAAAACGCTACAGGAACTACACCCTGTGGTATTCCCTGTATACAAGATTGCCAATTTTAAAGTCTTAGGTATACAGAGAATCCACCTACAGGAACTCGACCTACAGTGAATCCCATTCTTTTGGTCGACATATACCCCATCAGCTATAGTAGGTGGCTGTGGAACAGTAGACATGCAACGACAACGAACAACAAAAGACAAAGTGTGGAGAACACTCATTTTTCTTAACATACGCTAAGTTTCTTTGAGAATGCTCCAAGTGAAAATCAGGGGTTAGGCCTGATATCACAATTAAACAGCTTCTTCTCAGATTGAGAATCAGGAGGGAAAAAAACGAGATGTCGTGACAAGAACAGACAGCAGCAGCAGCAACAACAACATTGCTAAATCGTCGCTTTAACAAAATTTCATGTTTAGTATCGCAGACAAAGCACGGCTACTGATCCGACCAAAGCCACACTTCATGCACGATGGGCACATTGTTATGGCCAGCTTGTTAACGTGAGCATTGTGTATGTTTTACATAGAATTGAATGTGTTTGTCGTTGTGTCTGTCATCTATCCTAGTCGTTTGATTTAGAATAAAGCAAACTTATTACAATGACGATTTTCTTCGGTTTTTGATGAAGGATTGGCATCTTTTCCTATTTTCCAACTCTGCCACCATACACTGGCCGTTCAGGTCTGCATGTCGACCACATGGTGTGTGATCAGATTTTTCGGACATGTTCACAATGCTTACATGACCACCAAATGGAAAATCAGTTTGTATTTGTTATGTTTTTGTGTAAGCACAATCTTCATACAAGTAAACAGAAACAGTTTTGTTGCAAACAGAGCCTTCATAAGAAAAAATGCTTCCAAGTCAAAATACATACCCCCTTGTTCGTATTGCGTAAAATATACCCATAAATTCTGGACATCATATTTCTATTTTTTTTCACAACAATGAAACCAAACTTTGGCATTTGTTTTAGCAATATATTCACAATAAAACCTATGAGTTTGAAGGCTGCATCTTGTTTTGTTTATTTTTGAGAATTTTTTTGCAAACCCATGCAAATGGCCAGTTTCTGGGGAGAGACTGGGGAGATAATGGCCAGTATAGAAAGAGTTAATAAGTAAACTAATGTCAGAAGTAGGTATTTACCTTGTTTGCCTTCGCGTTTTTGATAGCCCGCTGCAGCATTTGTATCACTTCCCTTGACATTCAAAACGCCAATGTATTTCTGAAAGGAAAATAAAGATATTGACCGAAACATCACACAAGTGGTATATCATGCTAGGTTTTGTTTACAGTGCCTGTTCTACGACCACATCTGATTGTAATTTAAATAAAGAAAAACTGTATCCATTTATTACTTCCCTATTTGTGTGTGTTTGTGTGTGTGCAGGGGCGGATCACATCATTTTTAAGGGGGAGATTCCAAATTTCTTTTAGGGACAATTTGACGACGCGAAGCGTTTAGTTGAAGACGCGAAGCGTTCAACCTCCTTGGGGGGGTGGGGGGTCCGACAAATGTTGATAAAAACAAGGAAAATGGATCAATCCGAGCCAAGAAACATCCCCTAATACACCTTCCAAAAAAGTAAATATATTAAGAAGAAAAATTTGAATCACAACAAGGACAACTGATAGATCTGGCGCAACCTGAGCAAACTAATTAGCCAACTTCTTTCCAAAATCGTCACTTAGAATACAAAGGCCGGATCCGCCCAGTGTGTGTGTGTGTGTGTGACCGATGACCTTCTCTAAATTCTTATCGTTGCGTTTGCATGGTAATAAAGTTTTAATACTGGATATGCCCATGAAAAAATATCATTTCTTGTTCATGTCATTGTGTGTGTGTGGCCATGACCGTGACTTCTGCTTGCCTCGACGTCTTCAGAAAAGACACAAAATGCCAGCAGGCGTATGTTCTTGGAGCACTCAGTATGCCGTCATCTGCAAACAAATAAATACAAATTATTCAATTGTGTAAATAAAGAACAATCATTTTAATATTACAACAAAAAAATTCATATAACTGTAGTCTTCACCAGAGACATCCACTACACTATCTTTAAATAAAACTGCCGTAAAAAATTGAAATACTATAAACTTACCCCCACTCAGATCTATTTGGGATTATTCAAGTTTCAACCATGAAACGATGCCGGTTTGGACAGATCTGCTAGTTTGCCGCTGAAACTGAAATCAAAGGCGATCTTCAGAACTATTTCTAATCTTGTATTTGTGATTAATATAAAATACTGATCTTCCCAATAGAAGCTGATGTGTATACACATGACCAGGACAAGGTATTTTGTTACAGGGCATTTACGCAGACGTCGCAGTTCAAAATATCGTTTTAGATCTGATTTTGCACAGCAGCCTGTGTGATTCAGAATCGTCTGCCCTTTTTCGGTTTAACATTTTATGGACGATTCCTATGAGACTGCTCAATCATAACTGATGACAAATTCAGAAACAGATGATGGTTTCAAGTAGGCTACAGTAATGATTCGTTAAAAATGTCAAGCCACTCGTCGATCATTCACACTCAAAGAACCCAAGCCAAATCTGCTCTGGTTCCGAGCAGCTTTTTCCAACTGAGACCCTAATTGTTACGCATCTGCCGCGAAAAGATAGACCACAAACAAGCGGCACTGTACCATGCTTTCGTTTATGTTGCTAAACAGATTAAATGTGCATTGTAAATGTGCTTACAGCAAAGAAATGCATCCTTACTTACCACAAAAATACTGGTACCACATTCATCGCACTTGTGTCTTCTTACCAAAACCAATCGATATGTTTGTTTACGATGTATTGGTAATTACTAACCGTTAACTATTTTTCAAAAATCTGAAATGACTTTTAAGAATCAAAGAAAGATTCGCTAAAACGGTTGACTTCAGAAAATAAGCAATATTTTTCTGAACCATGAAATAAAAATCGAAAACTCCGTTTGATCTTTTATTTTGGTAGATTGATGACAACAGCCGGAACTGAAAGTACCAGAACCAAAAATTAAGGGCATTAATCAGGTAAACTAACAAGATTGTCGTTCCTGGCGCGCACTTCACATGTCCGTCAAACAGTGTCCGAGTGAGAGAAAAAAAATTTTTTTTCGCAGTTCGACAGTATATGAGGCCCTTCTTCATATCAAAGTGTAAAGGTTGCTGAACGACGTTTTTCCTTTTTGCTTGTTTAGTTACACTTTAAGATGTTCCTCTATAAGTCCTTGTATAATATTAATCCACCAATAACTCCCTAACCGTGTGTTTGACTGGTCCCAATTTTTGTAAGGACCGTCTCAGGAATGTATAGAACCTGTTCACCAAGTTTGGTGACGATCGGTCCGTTCATTCTTGAGATCTATATGCGAACACAAACAAACAAACAAACACATCGAGCGAAACCTATACACACCCCTATACCGGGGGTGTAATAATACGAATATTTATAACGCGCACATATCTCACCAACAGGCGACTCAAGGCGCACATACACTCATTCACACATACGGAGACTTAAAGTCACCAACACACACACACCATCAACCATTAAAATATGTACAGTTATTCAGGGTGGGATGGGGTGGGCAGTGTAGAATGCATGGATTATGTGGAAAAAAGGAATGTCTTGAGTGCAGATTTGAATGATTCGAGGGACTGTTGTTGACGGAGGGGGAGAGGTAGTGTGTTCCATTGGCTAGGTGCTTGGAAAGAAAATGAGCGTTGACCTGCTGTTTTGAGTTTGGTGTGGGGGATGTTGAGCTTGAGGGAGTCGGCAGATGATCTGAGTGCTCGTGAAGGGACATAGAGAGAGAGAGAGAGAGTCAGACAGATAGGCAGGGGCGAGACCATGGAGGCATTTGTAGGTGAGAGTGTTGATTTTGTATGTGATACGGGCAGGAACGGGCAACCAGTGGAGCTGATTTAGGAGGGGGGTGATATGATCTCCCTTTTTCTTTCGTAAGACAAGACGGGCAGAGCTATTTTGAATGCGTTGGAGACGAGAGATAGAAGAAGAGGGAAGACCCGCCAAGAGAGAGTTACAATAGTCAAGACGTGAGAGAATGGTGGAAGTGACCAGTTTGGCGGTAGCATCTGTGGTGAGGTACTTGCGGATAGTGGCGATGCGGCGGAGTTGGAAGTAGCAGTGGCGATAGACAGAAGAGATGTGTTGTTTCATGGAAAGGGTGTTGTCTAGAGTTACTCCGAGGTTTTTGACAGCAGAAGACAGAGGGACAGAAGAGTCAGAGAGTTGAAGAGAGTCGGAAGTGGCTTTGGAGAGTTTGGATGTAGTGCCTATTAGGATAGCTTCAGTTTTGTTGCTATTGAGCTGAAGTTTGTTTTCTGTCATCCAAGTCTGCACGTCAGTGATAGTGTCAGAGATAGAGGAAAGAAGAGATTCAGACTGGTCAGGGGAAGAGCTGTTGTGAAGTTGAGAGTCGTCGGCAAAAGAGTGGCGGAGAACGTTGTGTCGGTCAAGGATGTGGTCAAGAGGTTGAGTGTAGAGAGTAAATAGTACAGGCCCAAGGACTGAGCCCTGAGGGACTCCGCACTCAAGCCTGATGGGATCAGAGTTCAGTTTGTCAACCGAAACAGTCTGGTAGCGGTCGGTGAGATAGAAGAGAACCAAGAAAGAGCTGTGCTATGGATACCAAAGGTGTGCTGAAGGCGTTGAAGGAGGATGTTGTGGTCGACTGTGTCAAAGGCCGCTGATAGATCAAGTAGAGCGACGGCAGAGATTTCAGCTTGGTCAGTGGCAAGGAGGAGATCATTAGTGATTTTGAGAAAGGCAGTTTCGGTGGAGTGGTGAGGACGATAGGCAGATTGAAGCGGAGAGAGAAAGGCTAAGTAAGATGAGCGGAAGGCGAAGTTACACCAAAACAATCTGAAAAACAAAACACTGGGGACTGAGATAAGAAACAAGAATGAATAGAACAAACACACGAATGTTTTATGTTAGGTCCTTATAGTCTATATTGATACCGGCACGGTGGCCTAGTGGTAAGGTGTCCGCCCTGTGACCGGGAGGTCGTGGGTTCGAACCCCGGCCGGGTCATACCTAAGACTTTAAAAATTGGCAATCTAGTGGCTGCTCCGCCTGGCGTCTGGCATTATGGGGTTAGTGCTAGGACTGGTTGGTCCGGTGTCAGAATAATGTGACTGGGTGAGATGAAGCCTGTGCTGCGACTTCTGTCTTGTGTGTGGCGCATGTTATATGTCAAAGCAGCACCGCCCTGATATGGCCCTTCGTGGTCGGCTGGGCGTTAAGCAAACAAACAAACAACAAGTCTATATTAATGAAATGTAAGATCAATGGCCGCATTGGAGAGACTGGGGGTGGGGGGGGGAGAGAGAGAGAGAGAGAGAGAGAGGGAGAGAGAGAGAGAGAGAGAGAGAGAGAGAGAGATGACTATTTTTATCTTTGTTGAGGACAAGGAAACCTTTGACTCTTCGAGGGTGAGTCCCTTGTTTAAGCTGGCTGACCTTTGTACCGAAAACCGCAGACCAACCTTTGCGCTGAACTCAATCAAAACTTTACTGGCAGATGTATCAACAAAGTTCTAACGAAAAGGCATCGGGAAAGAAAGGCATCAAGAGAGAGAAAGGCTTCACCTGACCAGTCCAGCAGGAGCTGCTCTGCGGAACATTCCCTGTCAATGTCCTGGAATTCTGAAAGCAACAGGCCTCCACAACCTGTGAGTAAAGCATTTGTTTTGGTAAGGGTAATTTATTAGTCTGATCATATGAGTATTAAAACTGGAGAGCGCCGACGTCAAAATGCCAATTTACTCTTTTTGATTTAATTATTTAGCATATGTGGTGCTTTATTGAGCAAACCAGGCCAGGTGCGTTTTAATTAAGGTACACTAGATTCCCCAAATTCTTCAAATCGGCCGAATTCGGCAGAAAACTCTCCAAAATGGTGGCGTGGACACTATATCTTTAATGGTAAGATGGTTTTAATTCTCCAATATGAAGGGCACTTCAGATCACCTTAACACACAATTCTCGTTTATGAATTTCACATCACCGAGGTCTCCCGGCGGGCTACCATGCAAGGTCATCGTGCCAAAGATAAATGTTTTGCATTATCATTTCAGCACCAATTTCAACCAATTAAAGGCAAAGTCCTTCCCGTGAAAGCAATGACCGCTTCTGGGGTGATAACGCAAGACAACTCCTGTGATCCGCCTGTTACCATTGTCGTTTTACCGTATAAAATGCACGACTTACACACGAACTGAAACCAAAGCGACATGTTATTTGCAGGGCCGGACCAAATGAGTTGTATGGGGGGGTTCCTCCTTTTTGGGGGGGCAAATCACTAGGGGGGTCCGGGGGCATGCTCCCCCGGAAATTGTTTGAAAAACGGTTAAAATCTGTGCAATCTGGTGCATTCTGGGCCTTGTTGGATCACGAAGTGTAGCCTATGCGATCGTAACTTTGTCTGTCTGTGCGTTTGTGCGTGCATGTGTGTGTGTGTATGTCTGTGGTAGAAACTTTAACATTTCCGAGTCTATGTGTGAGTGGTTATCCAAGACTATGGATAAAGCTCGCATAAGATTACGTCACGGTCAAAAGTGTTTGACGTCAATTAATGCATCATCAGGGATCGCGTTTACGCACGATTTTTGCGTATTTGACGCATTTTAAAAGTCGCTGACGCGTTTTTTTCGCCGCGCCGCGTCAGCCATACGCAAAAATATTGTAACTTTTTCTTGTCTTCACGCAGCGCTTTTGCTCTGACTTAATAATCACCCGATCCTGAAACTGACTATAGGGCTCGAGAAGTGACGACACACATGAAATCTGCGCGTCAAAACTAAAGTCCGTTTCTTTTTGCATCGAAGTATCGCAAACGAACGTAACGAGGGTATTACCAGATAATGTCTTGTCGGATAATGAAACAGACATTAGCTGCTCTCCCATCTCGCGCTTCCAAAAGGCGGAAAGTGTGTCTAGTCGTATTAGAGCGGGAAACAAACTCGCAAGGCCCGAAGGTTGGAGACAGCAGGGGTGTTATTCGACAGGCGTGCGCGGAGTTCGACAGGAAAACTCGCCGTATTTAGGTAAGGAGTGTCTTTGAGTCTTTCGTGCGTGTTTTGTTTGTGTCTGTACGTGTTTTCGTAGTACGCAAAAATATTGGTCCGTGACGCGTTTTTTTCGTTTCGTTGCGTATGACTTACGCGTTTTTTAAAAAGCTAGCGCGATCCCTGCATCATGACGGCATGCCTCCCTGTAGTCTTTCTCTCTCGCGTGGTGTGTGTGGTCTCGGTCATTGTTATTTTGAGCGGGCCGAGACTATTTGGCAGTCGTGTCCCTGTAAGTAGGCTACATGCAGACAGACAGATCTAGATCTAGTGTCTCTCTTTCTTGCACAGTGTCACCTAAGCTTACTGTGTGTGTGGGTGTGTATGTGTGACGGAGTGATTGAGTTTGTGTTACTGTTTGTCTATTTCTTACGTGAGCCTTGAAGGCTTCGCCTCTTGTTTTGAGGGTTAAGAGCAGCATTGTTTTGGTGCTAAAACTAGTAAAAGTCAAAGCAAGGTACATGCTTTTTCCAGGGGTGGGGTTCCGGAACCCCTGGAACCCCCCCCCCCCCCCCCCCCCCCCCCCTGGGTCCGGCCCTGATTTGGGACCAATGTACGTTTTTTTCCTTTCTCGTGTGATCTTGCCGCGAGGTTCCGCCTGTTACCAGCCGAAAGAAAGAAGGGGCATAACCTCACCAGAACCGCCCATTCTGTTCACTGTGTCAGATCTGCTCGGGTGTGTACGTGGAATCAGACAGTCCCTCCACTTCCTAAGAAGAGTAGGAATTGTTGGATGAATTAATTTAGCAGGTTGAAACTCGTGACTTTCAAGAAATTATTTCATAAAGCAAATCGTTTCAAGCATTGAAAGCTTCAAGATGATTGATTCTTGATATAATTATGGCCTGTTTCACGTAAAAGCCTTTCCAGATCTGAGATGATGAGCCGAATCATAAAGCAAATCGCATCAAACACATAGAGCATCAAGGCTAACGATTTTTGTTATAATATTATGGCCTTCTTACTGCCCATTATGCCGGTTGGCATGTAGGGCAGCAACAAAGGACCTCTACTCCAATATTATGGCCTGCTCCACGTAAAAGCCTGGCCAGATCAGAGATGATGAGCCGAATCGTTTACACGGGTAGAGATGATGAGCCGAATCGTTTACACGGGTAGAGATGATGAGCCGAATCGTTTACACGGGTAGAGATGATGAGCCGAATCGTTTACACGGGTAGAGATGATGAGCCGAATCGTTTACACGGGTAGAGATGATGAGCCGAATCGTTTACACGGGTAGAGATGATGAGCCGAATCGTTTACACGGGTAGAACTGCGCGGATAAGTCATTCTTGTTCGCATTTAAATACAAGACCGCGCTCTTATATAAGCATAGCTTGTTGTGCAACGTGACTTTGTAGCACATATATGTCGCTAGAGTTACAGAATGAAAATATGTTTTAACAAAGTACAGCATTATGTATGTCGCCCACAGTTAAAACATATCCCCCAAAGTTAAACATCCAAACGCCACCTGGATTGAGTATTCGTGAAGCTATAAACAACTAAAATTATTCTGAATAATTCAAACGCCGGTTGAACTTGAACCACATCAACAGAGACTATTACCTGTCGTAAATTATATTTCATCACGTGGATTCACAAATTAGTTGTGTGTACAATTTGAGAATTCTGTAGGCAAGACAATATTTGAAAATCGACGTGGTCGTGGGATTTTGGCGTAACTCATGTTAGACAGCTTTTCCGCAGAAGGCCAAAACGGGTTATTTTTATTGAGTCACTTGAGAAAAAGTGACTCTATGTAATCGGTCAGTGTTAGTCTGTCCGGCCGGCCGTCCGTAGACACCACCTTAACGTTGGACTTTTCTCGGAAACTATCAAAGCGATCGGGCTCATATTTTGTTTAGTCGTGACCTCCAATGACCTCTACACTTTAACGATGGTTTCGTTGACCTTTGACCTTTTTCAAGGTCACAGGTCAGCGTCAAAGGAAAAATTAGACATTTTATATCTTTGACAAAGTTCATCGGATGTGATTGAAACTTTGTAGGATTATTCTTTACATCAAAGTATTTACATCTGTAGCCTTTTACGAACGTTATCAGAAAAACAAGGGAGATAACTAGCCTTTTCTGTTCGGCAACACACAACTTAACGTTGGGCTTTTCTCGGAAACTATAAAAGTGACCGGGCTCAAATTTTATGTGAACGTGACTCATTGTGTTGTGAATAGCAATTTCTTCCTGTCCATCTGATGCCTCATATAATATTCAGAACTGCGAAAGTGACTCGATCGAGCGTTTGCTCTTCTTGTTATGAAATAGTGTTTGTATTTGTACCTGGTATGGATAGAACAATAAAAGAATGTTAAAATGATGTATTGTCCATCGTATTTTAGAGAATATTTCTCATTGAGAATGATTTACTTAGTCTATAGCACAAAAACATCAAAATCGCCAAGAATCGAGTTTCGCCAACATTCCAGGACGACGACGAAATGCAGACTACCTTTAATATCTAAGAAAACCGGTTTCTGATTCGGACACTTGAGTTTGAACAGCGTTCATACAGACACAGCGATTTAAGAACGCCATCTATATCTTACCTCGAGAGATGAATTCATGTATTCATTAATGGTGCAATATAAAAAAAAAAATAAGGCTTAGAAGTCAGACATTGTGGACATTCTGTATGACGTCGGACAATCGCGCTTCCAGTGTAAACGAACGACAAACAAACAACACTTAGTACATTGTACAATGAGGGAGACACAAAAGTAACAGTTGTATTTTGTTGAAACTCTTGTCTTGCAGAGAAAACCACTGATAACCGCCGGGTGTCCGGGATGGCTGACGGAAGATCCAGGTGACGTCAGTATCTTGGACTCCAAGCTATTGTGCCTGGATGTTGACCAAGACCTCAGGAAGGCAGGAAGGTGTGTATCCTGCGGCCAGCATGATTTTCACAAGACGATCGTTGTGTTCAGCTGGAATTGTTTTGGAATTTTATTTTTAGGATAAAGCTAGAACCTGGTGTTTCTTAAAGATACCTACCTTCCTTACCCCTGAAAACGATGATATAATCCATCTGAGACCTGGCCGGGTTTTACATGGGATAAAAATCTGACTTCAACTTGAACGCCAAAAAATACTAAAAATGAACAACCAGTGTGCTTTCTGTGCAGAGTGGGTTTTTGTTTATAAATTATTTTCTAACTTACTAGCGTGGCCGAGTGGTAAGCGCACTTGCGCTCGGAAGCGAGAGGTTGCGAGTTCGACCCTGGGTCAGGGCGTTAGCAATTTTCTCCCCCCCCTTTCCTAACCTTGGTGGTGGGTTCAAGTGCTAGTTTTTCGGATGAGACGAAAAATCGAGGTCCCTTCGTTGTACACTACATTGGGGTGTGCACGTTAAAGATCCCACGATTGACAAAAGGGTCTTTCCTGGCAAAATTGTATAGGCATAGATAAAAATGTCCACCAAAATACCCGTGTGACTTAGAATAATAGGCCGTGAAAAGTAGGATATGCGCCGAAATGGCTGCGATCTGCTGGGCGATGTGAATGCGTGATGTATTGTGTAAAACAAATTCCATCTCACACGGCATTGAATAATTATGTGCGCGATATAAACTGCATTAAAAACAAAAGTAAACAAAAAATCCCTGCGCTTAGAACTGTACCCACGGAATACGCGCGATATAAGCCTCATATTGATTGATTGATTGATAGCGATAGTGGCAATCTGTCGATTTTCATTAACAAATTGTAGCTATGCACAAGGAGCTCCATGGCTGTTGATTTTCGGTATGTGTCCAGGCGGAGGGTTGTGCATGACCTATGCAAGCGACTGTCCAGATCTGAGATGGTGAGCCGAACTGTTCTCACGGGGAGGACGCCGACTATGCCTTTCATTTTCAGCTGGAAACACATGGTTTCTTACCACAAAATGTAAATAGGACGACCTGATGGGTTTTTTCAAGATGCATACCTTCCCTGAAAGCAGGGACCTATATATAATATAGGTCTATGCTGAAAGCGATGATGTAAACCATCTCAGATCTGTCCAGGCTTGCACGTGGTACAAGAGTACCCTTCCACATGGACACAGACGACAAATCTTAAGCATGACTGCCTTCTGGGCATGGTAGATTGTTTTTTTGTTTTTTTTTAATTCATTTTTCAAACTGACTTTGGTGTAAGTTACACAATTAAGCCAACAAAGCATCCCCACTCTTCACAGAAAGCAGCGAGGCTGTCGATTTCAGTTGTGGAATGTGTTCAAGTTGGAACGTTTTCTTACCCCATGTCAAAACCTGGGCATAGCTGTGGTGGCTGACAAGATGGGCTACCATGAGAAGGAAGGTTCCTTATTAGTGTTCAGTACCTAATTAGTGTTGTTACTTGAACTTTTGTTGTTGTTGTTGTTGTTGACTACCATGAGAAGGAAGGTTCCTTATTAATGTTCAGTACCTAATTAGTGTTGTTACTTGAACTTTTGTTGTTGTTGTTGTTGTTGTTGTTGGCTACCATGAGAAGGAAGGTTCCTTATTAGTGTTCAGTACCTAATTAGTGTTGTTACTTGAACTTTTGTTGTTGTTGTTGTTGTTGTTGTTGGCTACCATGAGAAGGAAGGTTCCTTATTAGTGTTCAGTACCTAATTAGTGTTGTTACTTGAACTTTTGTTGTTGTTGTTGTTGTTGGCTACCATGAGAAGGAAGGTTCCTTATTAGTGTTCAGTACCTAATTAGAGTTGTTACTTGAACTTTTGTTGTTGTTGTTGTTGTTGTCTTCTTATTCTTTTTTACATTTAGTCAAGTTTTGACTAAATGTTTTAACATAGAGGGGGGAATCGAGACGAGGGTCGTGGTGTGTGTGTGTGTGTCTGTGTGTGTGTCTGTGTGTGTGTGTAGAGCGATTCAGACTAAACTACTTAGCCGATCTTTATGAAATTTGACATGAGAGTTCTTGGGTATGATATCCCCGGACATTTTTTTCATTTTTTCGATATCTTTGATGACGTCATATCCGGCTTTTTGTAAAAGTTGAGGCGGCACTGTCACACCCTCATTTTTCAATCAAATTGATTGAAATTTTGGCAAAGCAATCTTCGACAAAGGCCGGGGTTTGGTATTGCATTTCAGCTTGGTGGCTTAAAAGCTAATGAGTGAGTTTGGTCATTAAAAATCGGAAACTTGTAATTAACATTATTTTTTTATTAAACGATCCAAAAACAATTTCATCTTATTCTTCGTCATTTTCTGATTCCAAAAACATATACATATGTTATATTTGGATTAAAAACAATCTCTGAAAATTAAAAATATAAAAATTATGATCAAAATTAAATTTCCGAAATCGATTTAAAAACTATTTCATCTTATTCCTTGTCGGTTCCTGATTCCAAAAACATATAGATATGATATGTTTGGATTAAAAACACGCTCAGAAAGTTAAAACGAAGAGAGGTACAGTAAAGCGTGCTATGAAGCACAGCGCAACCGCTGCCGCGCCAAACAGGCTCGTCACTTTCACTGCCTTTTGCACTAGCGGCGGACTACGTTCAGTTTCATTCTGTGAGTTCCACAGCTTGACTAAATGTAGTAATTTCGCCTTACGCGACTTGTTTTCTTCTTCTCCTTCTCTTTTCTCCTTCTTCTTTAAGATCGAGTCAGATAGTCGACTGTTTGAACCTCTTCGACAAAAGATATCAAATAATGCAAGAGAAGACACTTGTCTTCTTGTACACTGCATCCCTTCGAAGACCTCAATCGCTGAAAGAACTGTGATCATATTCACTTGCTATCTATGGTCCTTTGTGCAAAAACATATATGTTAAAACGATCCCTTTTATCCCTGGATACTAGAAATATACGTGAGGCTTTATTACATGAATAACCACAGGTGAGCTTACTTCAAGCACGGAACCTTGTATTAAAGGGCATGGCCTGATTCAGTCCATCGAAGTATCATACCCTATCACCTTGTTCTGTTACTCATACAGTACGAGGTCATATGGTACGTTTCCACGATCAACTGGCCCTCCTTTGACTTGAACCACAGGTATATAATCATAATGTTCTTCTGCTTGAACATACTGGCATGCGTTTGGGGATATATTTGCAATTCCCTCTCTTTTTCATTGGCGTCTTTTTCTCAAGCTTTCTGTCTTGTTGTTTTGTGTTTGTTTGCAGGGCCGTTCATCTGATCAACCAGCGCAAGTGGAAGAAAGTAATCACAGAGCCAACGTGTCAGCATGTTTGGAACAAGTTCAGTGGGCCTTTTAACCACCTTCGCCAGGCATGATATGAAGATGTGTGTGTGTGTGTTTGTTCGTGTGTGTGTGTGTGTGTGTGTGTGTGTGTGTGTGTGTGTGTGTGTGTGTGTGGGTGTGTGTGTGTGTGTGTGTGTGTGTGTGTGTGTGGGTGTGGGTGCACGCACCTGTTTATCTATCTGTGTTTCTTCATGCCTCTTTATTCTTTTGGAATATTTACAGCGCTGGTGTTTGGTTAAACTAAACCATCAGTTTTTGAAATCTTATCAGTTTACAATTTTGATTTGTTTTACACAGAAAAATAGATTACCGTGAGATATATGTATATATTTTAAGGACACAAACACGATGTTGGTAACTGTCCTATGTTTTTCCTTTTTACACGTAAAACAAAAAAGTAACACAAGAAGAAGAACTATTTCAAGAGTTAAATAAAATCAGATAGAAACTTTATCTGTGTTTTTGTATTTTTTCTAAGTCATGAATGCGCCTATCTGAAATAACCATAGCAGATATTCATCAAACATTTTAATGGAACCATCAGTCTCCAGGCCCGAACAAGCCATTACATTATGTCATTCATCGTAAAAACCCTTCTTGAGTTGGGAGCATAATATGTCGTTTAGCATAAACACGTACCAATGTTATAAGAGCATCACGAACAACTCTTTGCATACAGACCAAACATCAGTATAAGAACTTCCCGAACATCATTTTTCTTCCAGCGTAAGATCTATATATGTGAACATCACACAAATCATTTGTCATATCCATCGTAAGATCTATATATGAACATCACGATCATCATTTTTTCATCTAGCATAATCATCATTGTACAATCACGTCGAACGTCATTGTCAGCCGTCATTTTATCACCACCACGAACACTACTTGTGTCAAAGCGATGCACACCACGAACATATATTTCATCATCAGGAATTCAACATCATTCATCATCCAAAATGCCACAGGTATCAGTGGACGGTGTCCTTCATCGTGAATACCGGTGTACAATAATCGTATGATTACGAACATTATTTGCGATATACAGATTGTTAACGGCATCAGTGAACAGTACAACTCGAACATCATTTGTTATGCAACACAAGCACCCGTGTATGTTCAATGAATCATGAACATCATTTGTCATGCAGCACAGGCACCGGTGTGTGTTTATTAACACCGTTTCCATCCAGCTCAAGCACCGGTGTGTGTTCATGAACATCATTTGTCATGCAGCACAGGCACCGGTGTGTGTTTATTAACACCGTTTCCATCCAGCTCAAGCACCGGTGTATGTTCATGAACATCATTTGTTGTGCAACACAATCACCGCTGTATGTCTATACACATGATTTGTTATGCACCACAAGCACCGGTATATGGTCATGAAACACATTTGTCATGCAGCATGAACATCATAATACAATGACTTGTCATGCTGCATCAGTATCATTTTACAATTACTTGTCATCAACCGCGTCACCGCCACTAACACACACAACGATTGGCACTCAGCATGCCCACTGATAAGTTTATAGCCACAAGTACCGGTCATCGGCTAGTAAAGTGGCCAGTTCTTTGTTGTAAGACGCGTAGAAATCTGTGAGAAGTTTTCTTGTGGCTGGCAACATGTTCCCCACCGCTTTCTCATTGTCTGACCTCTGGAAGGCGCGTTTCCTTTGCACGATTTTGTCCGTGTCTTCCTGACTTAGCGGACCTGCAACAAGCATTGATACGTGTTTTTGTGCTAACGAAACATTGAAAGACATTTAGAAAAAGTCATGCAAGACTGAAAGAGAAATGACTCTCTGAAAGAATAATTTGGAAGTAGAATAAATCGCAAATGAACGACACTGCAACATCAAGCTGAGATGGTTTAGCGGGTTGGATTCAATAAATCCAATATCTAAAATCCCACGCAAGCTGCATTCAGGAAACGTGAAAGTGCAAGAGAAGCATCAACATGCTTCTCTCCATAGGTATACAAACGGTTGTAAGCACAACTTGTTAATAGAAATGCATTCTTTTATCAAAGGATTTGATCAACCCATTATGTAATGAGATGTATGTGTGAGTTTTGTGTGTGTTTTTGTTGTTGTTGTTGTGGTTTTCTTTTTTTCTTTTTTTTCTTTTCTTTTTTTTGGGGGGAGTTCAAATAAAGAGACACGTGTACAGTTGTAACACCAATAACGCTTTCCTAATTGCCGAAGGCGACTGAAACACTACCGTGACTCCAATGGCCCTGGGTTTGACTCTCTGAGATCACCAGGACCTAAAGTTCTCTAGATTCTGTCAGGCACTCGCTCTGACCAAGACAACGAACAAACAACAACGACAAAGCCATCATGCACTCACTGAGTTCGAGGAAGCCGAAGACCCGCGTGAGATGACCGGCAAGGTCTGCTGCGTAGTCCTCGTTGCGCAGAATGAGGATCTGCTCTCTGGTGAACACCTTGAACCACTCCTTCAGCCATACTGAATACATCCCCACGACGATCCGAACCTGCAAGCGCACACCACACACGAGAAGTAAATCATACTGTATGCGCTTAAAGGAGAATCATACACAAACAGCGCAGACCAAAGAAACTGAAAATCGAACCGTGAAGCTCAGTGATGACGTGAGAGTAGTTTTCTGCACTTTTTGGAGTCATTCTTCGTCCTTGTTTTGAGGCTACTGAGCCTGTGCAGTTGCGGTTAAGCCTTTTAAACTAAAAACCAGGAGAAAGTTCACGTCAGGGTTGGCACTCGTCTGAAAACCGCTTCCAACTTCTACTCACCTGGAGTTGAAGGCAAGGCTTATTACTCAGACAGGGCTACACGGCTAAATGTGCGGCATAATTATTATTTTCTGAGACAGCCAATACGCACGTATTTATGTACATCTATCTCCCTCACATACTCTCTCTCTCTCTCTCTCTCTCTCTCTCTCTCTCTCTCTCTCTCTCTCTCTCTCTCTCTCTCTCTCTCTCTCTCTCTCTCTCTCTCTCTCTCTCTCTCACACACACAGCCGGACTCGCAAGCACAGACAACAATTAGGACTCACCGGTAAATGCATATGCAGTGTTTTATTATAGAGACAAGCGGCAGTAGAGTGCTGTATCCGGACACAGTCCTGGTACATGGCAATCGACTGTTGTACTCCCTTGTGGAACAGTTCAGCTGATATGTTGTGATGGGACTTGAAGCGGTCCAGGAACAGGTATTCAGAGTACATCCTACATGTTTAATAACAAACAGGAAAAGAAGAACACATCTTTCTTCAATACTCACCACGTTATATCGCTATGGCTGTCTGAAAGATCGAGTTAAAAGTACACACGCAAGATTCTTTTTATATTTAGTCAAGTTTTGACTAAATATTTTAACGTAGAGGGGGGAATCGAGACGAGGGTCGTGGTGTATGTGTGTGTGTGTGTGTGTGTGTGTCTGTCTGTCTGTGTGTGTGTGTAGAGCGATTCAGACTAAACTACTGGACCGATCTTTATGAAATTTGACATGAGAGTTCCTGGGTATGAAATCCCCGAACGTTTTTTTCATTTTTTTGATAAATGTCTTTGATGACGTCATATCCGGCTTTTCGTGAAAGTTGAGGCGGCACTGTCACGCCCTCATTTTTCAACCAAATTGGTTGAAATTTTGGTCAAGTAATCTTCGACGAAGCCCGGGGTTCGGTATTGCATTTCAGCGTGGTGGCTTAAAAAATAATTAATGACTTTGGTCATTAAAAATCGGAAAATTTTAAAAAAAAATAAAAATTTATAAAACGATCCAAATTTACGTTTATTTTATTCTCCATCATTTGCTGATTCCAAAAACATATAAATATGTTATATTCGAATTAAAAACAAGCTCTGAAAATTAAATATATAAAAATTATTATCAAAATTAAATTGTCCAAATCAATTTAAAAACACTTTCATCTTATTCCTTGTCGGTTCCTGATTCCAAAAACATATACATATGATATGTTTGGATTAAAAACACGCTCAGAAAGTTAAAACAAAGAGAGGTACAGAAAAGCGTGCTATCCTTCTTAGCGCAACTACTACCCCGCTCTTCTTGTCAATTTCACTGCCTTTGCCATGAGCGGTGGCCTGACGATGCTACGAGTAAAATGGCATTGCGTTCAGTTTCATTCTGTGAGTTCGACAGCTACTTGACTAAATATTGTATTTTCGCCTTACGCGACTTGTTTCTTTTTATCGCACAGGAACAGATTATTGGTTTCTAAGCGTATTCCATATCAAAGTCCCAACCACCAACCCCCCGACCTTGGCTCTCCCTCTCTTACCAAACGTTTCAACGCCTCTTCATCGGATTTGTTCTTAGGAAAACTTATTTTTATTTTAATAACCTCCTAATTACAGATTTGCGCCAGTGCGTAGACTACTACAAAAACTCGTTTTTTCTCACCCCGCATTCAAAGATATGCAATCCTAGGTCAGAACATACTTTTTAAACATGTAACAGGTTGGCTACAGACAGCCAGACCGGATTAAGAACAGAGCTGATAAGTGAATAAAATAGACGACAGGAGGCATCATTGTACTCCTAACAGCAACATCAGAATGTAGTTTGAACTTGGTCGACACAATGAATATCCTACATCCAGACCAGTATGCCAGAATGTTATTGCTTTCAATCAACTTCCCATTGATGTTTCAACTGCAGTTGTTACATCGGGCCAGCTTTTTCCAACATAATTATGTCTTCGCAACAATGGATTTCACTCTAGTGACTAGACAGCTGCTGCCTCTGTCTAATTTTTACATGTACGGACAGACACGAAGCATCATTGACGTAATGATTTTGTGTGTTTTGTTTTGCGTATTTGCCAGGAGCAAAAAGCTTTGCATTTATTAGAAAGCCACCAAAAAATTCAACTATTATAGATACAACTGATTTATTCCCATCTTTCAAAGTAGATGGCTGAAAACCACAAACGCTCTTATTGCTCAGTAGTTACAAGCAGTTTTTAACCGGAAGCAGGAACAGAGGACGGACGTGAACATCAAGTACGTTATAGTAACTCCACGCTTTCAGCAGAAAATAGTGTTTGCAAGGGTATCCTCCCATGTGGGAATTCGAGGTAACTCAGCAGCTAATCAAGCTGCTACAGAAGCAAGAGAAATGCCTATCACTGACAAACACACCAAGTTGTCATATTTCAAAGCTCGCACAGTACACCTAACACCTGTGGTAGAGTAAATGGGACGGATGTGAAGAAACGAACTTCACAACATCCTCCCTCAGCTTTCCGAGAGCTTGCCTCAATGCCGGCTATGATAGAAAAGAGACAGTTCTCAAGCTGTCGCCTCCACATTGGCCACAGATACGACACATTCATACCTGTTGAAGGGTAAAGACCCGACTGTTTAACACACACACACACACACACACCAACCACACACACCCACACCCCCCCCCCCCTAATGTAAGACACCCTCCCTTTAAAGACCATGTTTTCAGAGACTCTTTGTTTATAACCTCTGCAAATTTACCCTCATTTTTAAGACTCCCTCATTTTTACATTTAGTCAAGTTTTGACTAAATGTTTTAACGTAGAGGGGGGAATCGAGACGAGGGTTGTGGTGTGTGTGTGTGTGTGTCTGTCTGTGTGTGTGTGTGTAGAGCGATTCAGAGCAAACTACTGGACCGATCTTTATGAAATTTTACATGAGAGTTTCTGGGAATGATATCCCCGGACCTTTTTTTCTTTTTTTCGATAAATGTCTTTGATGACGTCATATCCGGCTTTTTGTAAAAGTTGAGGCGGCACTGTCACACCCTCATTTTTCAATCAAATTGATTGAAATTTTGGCCAAGCAATCTTCGACGAAGGCCGGACTTCGGTATTGCATTTCAGCTTGGTGGCTTAAAAATTAATTAATGACTTTGGTCATTAAAAATCTGAAAATTGTAAAAAAAATATTTATTTTTATAAAACGATCCCAATTTACGTTAATCTTATTCTTCATCATTTCCTAATTCCAAAAACATATAAATATGTTATATTTGGATTAAAAACAAGCTCTGAAAATTAAAAATATAAAAATTATGATCAAAATTAAAAGTTTTCGAAATCAATTTAAAAACCCCTTCATCTTATTTCTTGTCGGTTCCTGATTCAAAAAACATATAGATATGATATGTTTGGATTAAAAACACGCTCAGAAAGTTAAAACGAAGAGAGGTACAGTAAAGTGTGCTATGAAGCACAGCGCAACCGCTACCGCGCCAAACAGGCTCGTCACTTTCACTGCCTTTTGCACTAGCGGCGGACTACGTTCAGTTTCATTCTGTGAGTTCCACAGCTTGACTAAATGTAGTAATTTCGCCTTACGCGACTTGTTATTACCTTATTTTCTCAGATTTGTAAAGATCTTAAAAGAAGGGTTCCACTGTATAACTAACCTGTCCACAGGGTTTCTGAGAACGAGGAGCAGCTTGGCCTGTGGCTGAAGATGGTGGATACAGTGAGGAGTCAGGGCAGCAGTCTCGGGGGTCTTCTGCTTGTTCTGAGGCAGGAGATCCCACCCTGTGAAGTCCCAGAACACGGTGGGGCTGCCTTCGCCTGTACATGAAAAGTAGCAGGATTTCGTTACTGTGAAATCGGTATACAAGTCATTTTGTTTAAAAGAAAATTCATGCCAACGAATGTGTGTGAAAGTCGCAGCCCACGTACCAAGAAGAAGAAGAAGAAGAGAGTTCAGGTTGTTCCGAAGCACAGGTCGAACAAAATCGTCATTGTAACATTATCACACGTTCGGTACTTGGTAAACTTTTTTTTTTATCAAGTTAACCTGGTGTTTGGTGTGTTTTCACAAAATATGACACTGACAGGAAGACTTATCCCATTCATTTTGACCTAAACATGAATATTTAGTTAATTTCACCTGTGATGACAGAATGATAAGTGCTGTTCCCTCGGATCTCGGTGGTACCACTCATTAACCTTGCCGGTCTGTCGAAGTGGTCGATGTACCAATTGAAATGGCGAACGGGAGCATTTCTGACCCAGATGTCAAAACCTGCGGAGAAAAACAAGTTTCGTTTTAATATATTGTATCGATAATGTTTGTGGGCCCTTGGCATGTCAAAATGCTCTTCGATACCGTACGTGCCCAAACTGCAAAGCAACCTTTGAGTCAAGATTAATTAACAGCTATAGGTCGTTTACTATGAATCAGTTTCGCTGATCTTGTCCCCTTTCTTTACTTTCTGGATTTTTTTTTTTCATTATTGGATTGGATTGGATTGGTATGGTATGGTATGGTATGGTTGGGTTGAGTCGGGTGTTTACACTTTTCACTTTGCTCTTAACTTGTTATTTTAATTCGTGTTGGTATTTTGATCGTAAAATTCAAGTCGAGTGAGTCATAGAAATCACCAATTAATGAATCAGTTAATTAACTTTCGTCTCACCAAATCTTCTCCACGACCACCAGTGAGTCTCCTTGCCAAGGACACCGGAATTATCCACGATTTGTTTGTGTTTCATTAAGCGGAACCAGAGGTCTGTGGTACCGCTTTTATCCACCCCAATCAGGTGAAAATAAGGTAGACACTTCATGAGTACCCTCACTTCGCCGGGTAGAACGATGCCACCGTTAGGATCTTTCACGTAGAAGCAAGGGTTCTTGTAATTGGGTAGGAATGTTGGGGGTGTCTGAAAAGATAAGAATTACGAAAACCGTCCAGAGAAAAGCACACATATAGAGAATACTACATGGCTTGCTGTGTCGTACCAGATTTACACGAGGTTTTTTTTTTTTAAATGTTGAACTGCGAGCGAAAGCGAGCTGTTCACTATTTGAAAAAGCAACGAGTGTAAATCTGGTACGACACAGCAAGCCATGTAGTATTCTGTTTATCCTACATACTGTACTTACGTGTATTTTACTGAAAATGTCCTGCAATCGAGGCAGATAAATTGAAGACGCTTGTTTTGGAACCTCGATCTCTTCTAAAGCCTCGTGCAATCTATTACGTCAAAGCAAAGAAACGTCACTCTGAAAGTGTGGCGTGACGTGTTAGTTCTAAAGATTCATCGAGGGTAATTAGCGAGCGCAATTTTTGTTTCTATAATGACGTTTGTCTCGGTGACTTTGGCATCATAAGCAGTGGAAAAACAGGTCCCTGCCAGACTTGCTTGACATGACCTCATTTACATGATATACACACGTGTGATTTGAACGATTATTATCTCTCGAGTGTCTCTCTCACGTATGTAGGATAAATATTTGTAACCCTGTAAGGGGATGTGAGACGCTAAGGCTATTAACATGCTCACTGAGTATATCATTTAGTGCAATATAGTACACACACGAAGAAAAAGGGAAATCAGATTTCAACCAGCTGTGCGTCTCCATGTGTTATTTGTTCATGAATCCTAACTGCTTTACATTATTCTCGCTCAGAAAAAAAATCTCTGAGATGATCTGGCCTGCTCGTTCTGTAGTGAATTCAAAGCGGCATTACCGCTTCAGTTTTCTTTGCAAAATCGTTTGATAGTCCTTGATCGTTGACAGTTTTTGAATGTCCTAAACGGCGATAACTATATCTACCCGGTACTTTGCAATAAATATGATTTATCTGAGCATTGATTATAGTCAAAAGCTTAACAAGAATGTCCTGGGTACCAAAAGTAGTACTTTCAAACCAGTACAAAAACAATGCAAGAAAGAGACTGCATACGCTGTGTCATCCTGAACTCAGGTCAAAATGAGTTCGGCTCATTCTCTCCCTGACAGGATGCCTTGAGTTTCCTTGTCTGGCAAGGAAACCGATTTTTTGTTTTACATATTTAGAGCTTTTTGTAATGTATTATTGATATAAGCAGATTCGCGATCGTCGATAATGATTTTTCATGGTGTTTTGTAATTTTTAAATTACAAAGGAATTGATATGTAAGACAGTTTCAAGCGAGCTATTTTTCGCGGCTGTATTTACTGTGCAAACAACTCTAAATATGGCAAAAGTGTCACGTGATAATCAACCGTTTGGTTTCGGCGCTAACTGGAGCAGACGATTTTTTCTGTAACCAGTTGACAGTGATGAAACCATATATTACGGTCTCCTTCCGGCAGCAGTCCCAAAATTTCGACTTGTTTTGACCTTAGAACGATGTCTTTATCATAACTGTGAAGAACAGAACGGAGATCACTGTTGAAGTCGGCCAATCTGCAATCATTTTCGTCTCGCGAACACTGATCTCAAATTTAGATCAGTGCTCGCGAAAACCATATGGGAGATAACTCTGTATTTTTGTTTTGATAGATTCGCGTAGGACTGTAGCGTCCGGTCAGGGAGAGAATGAGCCGAACTCATTTTGACCTGAGTTCAGGATGACGCTGTGTAACCGAGCTTTACCACACAAAAACAAGTTCAGACTCACCACGGCAAGCATGTCATCAGCAAGCTTCTCGCCTCTGAAGTACTTGGACCCAAAGTCTCTCTCCCAGTCATACACATAGGGCACATTCTCCGTGTTTCCGGCAGCCTGGTTCTTCTTATCGCCATCCGCCACAGCCTTCTTATTTGCTGAATCCATCTGGACCTTTTCTTTCTCATTCGCGTTTCTGGCGACCTCTTTGTGTTGGATATTCTCTGCGTTCTTCTCTTTCATATCCGGAGCGATCTTATTGCCTTCACCAACTTTCCCCTTGTCACCATTAACAACAACCCGTCTATTCAGCTGCTCGTTGTTTTTCAGATCCTTAGCAACTCCACCTGCCTGCTCGTTATGCTCAGCCTCTTTCAACGGCGGGGCTTCATTTTTCCGAACGCTGTCGTCCA
>NC_090246.1:33806351-33813851 GCF_037325665.1 Littorina saxatilis
TTCTCTCTTCTGACTTCTGACTTCTGACTTCTGACTTTTGACTTTTGACTTCTGACTTCTGACTTTTGACTTTTGACTTTTGACTTTTGACTTCTGACTTCTGACTTTCTCTCTTCTGACTTCTGACTTCTGACTTCTGACTTCTGACTTTCTCTCTTCTGACTTCGGACTTCTGACTTCTGACTTCTGACTTTCTCTCTTCTGACTTCTGACTTCTGACTTTTGACTTCTGACTTCTGACTTTTGACTTTTGACTTTTGACTTCTGACTTCTGACTTCGGGGGTGTTTTTCCTACCTCGGAGGAATTTCTTGTTTTTAACAGGTATAAAGCGCTACCTGAAATTCCCGAATGACCGTATCGTAATAATGAGCCCGTTGCTTTGCACAATCCATAAAACCACCGGCTCTTATGCACAGGTACCTGACTCTAGATATCTGGTTATATATGCGTCATAGCATTTTAGGAATGTGGTATCGGTGTGAGAGACAGGAATGTCGTTTGGTGTTGGCAATCGGCGGCAAAACGCCTTAATAATTTGAACCGCCCAAAACGTTGCTGTCGTTTTGGCAGAATTGCCTGACATTTTCATGGTGGGGGAGATGCCAAGGACGGGGTCCAGGGGCCGCCGAAGCCCCTTGTGGGGTACAGGGGCGACGCCCTGTTGGGGGGGAGGGGGGGTGGTCTGAAGTACCTCGTTTCATCTTTTTTCGTGTGTGTGTGTGTGTAAATGTTGGAGACAATTTGTTTTTCAGACATGAGGATAGACCCAAAACTGATTACAATTGAAATGTAAACTTTTCTCACTGCCAAGGAGGTTTCAGACACACCCCCCCCCCCCCAACAGGGCGTCGCCCCTGTACCCTACAAGGGGCCTCGGCGGCCCCTGGACCCCGTCCCGCTTGGCATCTCCCCTACATGAAAAAGTCAGGCAATTCTGCCAAAACGACAGCAACGTTTTGGGCGGTTCAAATTATTAAGGCGTTTTGTTTTGTTATGTTATATTATGTTATGTTGTGTTATGTTATGTTATGTTGTGTTATGTTATGTTATGTTATGTTATGTTATGTTATGTTATGTTATGTTATGTCATGTCATGTCATGTCATGTCATGCCATGTCATGTTAAATAAACTGCCTCGCCTTTTGTTGTCTCGCATCACTTCATCTCGTATAATGTGGTTTATGTGATCTGGTCTGAGCTTGGTTCATCTTAGCTCATTTTAAGATTTGTGAACTCTTGTAAGTCTTGGAGTTCAATGACCTCTCGCTCCACAGTTATTTTCAAGTTGGCATTCTTTCTTGTCTACTTTTGTCCAGTGGCGTTGACCTTACGACTCTACCCTAGCACTAGATGTTTAGAGTACCTGAGTCCACATATATATGAACTAGATGAATACCCGCTTCGCCGGGTACGGCTTCGCCGGGAAGAAGTCGAGCCGAATACCCGGCTGCGCCGGGGACCCGGCTGTGCCGGGTGTACGCCGGCTTTGCCGGCGCACCGCCCGAAGGAAGGGAGATAAACGCGCAAAACACTGGAGAAGAGTAATACCCGGGACAGTGACCTTCTAAAAATAGTATAACGAGAATATGGATTGAGCGTTGTCGACAGTGACCTTCTAAAAATAGAAACGGGAATATGGATTGACGCCACACGAAAGAAGGGAGATAAACGCTGAAAACACTGGAGAATATAAGGAAGAGTTACTGGGAATGGATCCAGAGAAAAACCAAAATCGGTTCAGCGCTGCACGCTGAGAGCACGTGTTGAAATATCTCATCAATCAGGTTATGTCCGGGGTGTACCTGAATATGGCCAGCAAATTTGAAACAGATCCATCGAGAACCTTGGGCGTGCATCGCGAACACACATACACACTGTTTTTGAATGGAAATTTAATGGCATATCCATCGATATGCAGAATTGTTTCTTATCAGCAAATCCTGAATTTTTACAGATTTTAAAATACGGGACTAGGGTTTTTGTCAGGTCGATTTTGGGGGTACTCTGACTTTGGCGGGGGTCACGTGATACCTAATACAGAAATCTTTAATCCGAAAAGTGTGCAAAGTAGCCATGTAAAGGGACTTTAATGGCATATAAAGTTTGAATAAAATGACAAGTGAATGAATGTTTTAGTTGGGGTACGAAAATGGGTGCAATAATTGTTTTGCTCAGTTTAGTTTCTTCTCTACTTTCTTCGAAAATATTCAACATAAACTGTGACAAAATAATATTTCTACATCCCTTTTTTTATATTTAGTCAAGTTTTGACTAAATATTTTAACGTAGAGGGGGGAATCGAGACGAGGGTCGTGGTGTATGTGTGTGTGTGTGTGTGTGTGTGTGTCTGTGTGTGTGTGTAGAGCGATTCAGACTAAACTACTGGACCGATCTTTATGAAATTTGACATGAGAGTTCCTGGGTATGAAATCCCCGAACGTTTTTTTCATTTTTTTGATAAATGTCTTTGATGACGTCATATCCGGCTTTTCGTGAAAGTTGAGGCGGCACTGTCACGCCCTCATTTTTCAACCAAATTGGTTCAAATTTTGGTCAAGTAATCTTCGACGAAGCCCGGGGTTCGGTATTGCATTTCAGCTTGGTGGCTTAAAAATTAATTAATGACTTTGGTCATTAAAAATCGGAAAATTGTAAAAAAAAATAAAAATTTATAAAACGATCCAAATTTACGTTTATCTTATTCTCCATCATTTGCTGATTCCAAAAACATATAAATATGTTATATTCGGATTAAAAACAAGCTCTGAAAATTAAATATATAAAAATTATTATCAAAATTAAATTGTCCAAATCAATTTAAAAATACTTTCATCTTATTCCTTGTCGGTTCCTCATTCCAAAAACATATAGATATGATATGTTTGGATTAAAAACACGCTCAGAAAGTTAAAACAAAGAGAGGTACAGAAAAGCGTGCTATCCTTCTTAGCGCAACTACTACCCCGCTCTTCTTGTCAATTTCACTGCCTTTGCCATGAGCGGTGGCCTGACGATGCTACGAGTAAAATGGCATTGCGTTCAGTTTCATTCTGTGAGTTCGACAGCTACTTGACTAAATATTGTATTTTCGCCTTACGCGACTTGTTACACAATTAGGGTTGTGGTGTATGTGCGTGTGTGCGTGTGTATAGAGTGATTCCGAGAAAACTACTGAACCGATTTTCATGAAACTTTACATGAGAGTTCCTGGGTACAACGTTTTTTTCTTCATTTGTTTGATAAATGTTTTTGATGATGTCATATCCGGCTTTTTGTGAAAGTTGAGGCGGCACTGTCAAGCCCTCATTTGTTGACCAAATTGATTGACATTATGGTCAAGCAATCTTCGACGAAGTCCGGACTTTGGTATTGCATTTCAATTTGGAGGCTTAAAAATGAATTAATGAGTTTCAGCATTAAAGATCTGAAAATTGCAATTAACATTATTTTTTTTATACAACAATCTGAAAGTAATTTTATCATATTCTTCGTCATTTCCTGATTCTAAAAACATATAAATATGTTATATTTGGATTAAAATCAAGCTATGAAAATTAAAAATATGAAAATTATGATTAAAATTAAATTTCTGAAATCATTTTATTCATTGTCGGTTTTTGATTCCAAAAACATATAGATATGTTATGTTTGGATTAAAAACAAGCTCACTGCCTTTTCCACGAGCGGGGGACTGACGATGCTATACGATCTTGGTGAAAAAAATGCAGTGCGTTCAGTTTCATTCTGTGAGTTCGACAGCTTGACTAAATGTAGTAATTTCGCCTTACGCGACTTCTTTGACATTGCCGTGAGCTCTTGTTTGAAGAGTTAGTGTTCATTATTATTACGAATCTAGCCATGCAGTCACATATTACAACACTTTTTTGACTGCCAGGAAAAAGTTCTTATTCCAAGAATGTATGTGCGAGTGTTTCAATTAATTGGGTGCGGGAAGATCATCGGTCGATACCTGTGATACCGGCAGTCTGGTTTGATTACTGGTGTCCTCCCCAAAAAAAGGCCTAGGTTCAAGCGTGACAAACGTTGCTGACACAGGCGCTTTGGGAAAAAATACAAAATGTTCGCCCGTATATTGCCTCCACTCGTAGATAATCCCTCGATGGGGTGATAAGGATCATAAAACCGTAATAGGAAGTTAGGGTTCTATGTTTAAGCTTTAGACACAAGGCAGGTGTTGAGCACATATGAATGAAGCACAGGCACAATATTACTGGCAGTAAGGAGGGAAATACCTTCCCCAAACAGCGCAGTGTGCAAAAATCAATACTATGCTTAGGCATGCGAGCGTGCTCCCCTTCCCACGCCCCCTCCCACTTACCACCCCCGTCATTATTTCAGAGTCAACTTTGTGTGCAGACTCTCTTCGGTGTCCGAACTCCCCCCCGTGTACACTACATTGGGTGTGCACGTTAAAGATCCCACGATTGACAAAAGGGTCTTTCCTGGCAAAATTGCTTTGGCACAGTTAATAATTGTCTACCTATACCCGTGTGACTTGGAATAATAGGCCGTGAAAGGTAAATATGCGCCGAAATGGCTGCAATTACTGGCCGTATAAAATTTCATCTCACACGGCATCACTGCTGAGCGCCTAGAACTGTACCCACGGAATATGCGCGATATAAGCCTCATTGATTGATTGATTGATTAATTCGGTGATTGTGTCTGCGGCGGGCCACTCCCAGTGTTGCACTTCAGTGATTGGAAAACAACCTGTGTTTGCGACTACATGTATCACTGCATACAAATAGAAATGTACACCCCTAACAAAGCGTAGATTTCGATATTGAGTTCACACCCTCTGCCTCCATCGCAAACTATCCCTGGCCGTCAATCCTAATTCAATCCTAATAACAGTCATGAGGTGTTATACAGTACACGTTCAGACGACAAACTAATAGTATCAAGCGCCTGTTGTGTACCTGTAATAGCCAAATATAGATTTATAAGCTCGTTATCTTGGTATTCGTTATTACGACAAACTAGTTCTGATAATCATTATTTTAGTGTATTTATGTATCTTAACTTTATTTTAAAATGCATTGGCATTAAAAAATCAAAAACATTACCTGTAAAGTCATTCATTTCCGGTTGGAGTCACAGAAGCAATGACATAGGAAAATTGAGTGTCCGGAGGGAAGGTAAGGATTTATTTTATCCCGTCATGGATATTCTGTACACAGATTATTTAACAATAGCTTGTCGAAAGAGTTAAAGTGTCGACTAGGCTTTTTACAAGCGCCTCACCACGATGAGAAAAATCGAAAAGAGCCCCTGAATAGAACAAATAAGAAGCTCTACCGGTACGGAAAGCCCTCGGTCTCACACTCTGTGTGTATGTGTGTGTGTGTGTGTGTGTGTGTGTAGCTGGCTTGCTAGGTGGCTTTTTCTGTTTTCTGTTTCTGTCGGTTTGTGTAGTGTGTGCCTTTCACGATGACGCAAAGCACCTCGACCATGTGTTCTTTTTACCTGCCCCTTCCACTGTACATCAACAACAAAAACAACAACACCAGCATTCCCACCACCAACAAAACAACAAGAACAAAACTATAACACCACAATAACAGCAGAACCATCATCAAGTGCACCAAAGGCACTAGACATTCACACCAGCATTCCACTTTGATCCTAACCTTTCGATCGCAATTACATCTTCTCGGAATGGAGCAGAGGAATCAAAACAGTGAAATTAAATCGAAGGTGTAATTGCTACGTCAAAGGGAGGTGTACATAATATATCTGTTTGTTGCAGATGTTTCCTTCATGGGAGTTCTTCGTGATTCTGGTTATATGTGTTGGAGAGGTACAACTTGTGAGTAACCACTGTTGTTGTTGCTGTTGTTGTTGTTGTTGTTGTTGTTGTTGTTGTTGTTGTTGTTGTTGTTGTTCTTCTTCTTCTTCTTCTTCTTCTTCTTCTTCTTCTTCTTCTTCTTCTTCTTCTTCTTCGTCTTCGTCGTCGTCGTCGTCGTCGTCTTTTTCTTCTTGGTGCTATTGATACTGTTGTTGTTGATGTTGGATTTGTTGTGAATATTGCTGTTTGTGTCGTTGTTGGTGGTTTTTACATTTAGTCAAGTTTTGACCTAATGTTTTAACATAGAGGGGGGAATCGAGGCGAGGGTCGTGGTCTATGTGTGTGTGTGTGTGTGTGTGTGTGTGTGTGTGTGTGTGTGTGTCTGTGTGTCTGTGTGTGTGTGTGTGTATGTGTGTGTGTGTGTCTGTGTGTGTGTGTGTAGAGCGATTCAGACTAAACTACTGGACCGATCTTTATGGACAGCTACTTTTCACCCCCTAAGTGTGATACTAAACATTGTAAATGAATGGCAATGCCATCTTGAGAATGAAGAAATTGTTCAAAATAACACCCATATTAAACAAATTAAAGGCCCCCAAAGCAGACATTTCTTGTTGTTGTTTTTAATCTGAATTTTGGATTGTGAGCAGTCCATTTGGTTTTTGATATATGTGTTTGTCTGTGAGCGCTGACTATATTTCGTAACGCACTGATACCTTTGTCAATCTGACAACTTATAATTCAGCAAAACAATTCCGAATTTGTAGAGGAAGCATACAGGCTGTACATTTTGATATGTGTCTGAGCTTGGCAAGAACAACATCAGCAAAAATCAACAGCTAATGTTGTTTCCTAATTAACATCGAATATGGGTGTTATTTTGAACAATTTCTTCATTCTCAAGATGGCACTCATTTACAATGTTTAGTATCACACTTTGGGGGTGAAAAGTAGCTGTCCCGGGGGTCATGTGACATTCTCTTGTATGATAGCACCTCCCCCCCCCAAAAAAATTTTTTGTTGTTGTTGTTAATATATATGTATAAAAAAAAATCCAAGATTCCTTGGTTACCGCAACACGGTGGCCTAGTGGTAAGGCGTCCGCCCAGTGAGCGGGAGGTCGTGGGTTCGAACCCCGGCCGGGTCATACCTTAGACTTTAAAATTGACAATCTAGTGGCTGCTCCGTCTGGCGTCTGGGGTCTGGCATTATGGGGTTAGTGCTAGGACTGGTTGGTCCGGTGTCAGAATAATGTGACTGCGTGAGACATGAAGCCTGTGCTGCGACTTCCGTGTCTTGTGTGTGGCGCACGTTAAATGTCAAAGCAGCACCGCCCTGATATCACCCTTCGTGGTGGACTGGGTGTTAAGCAAACAAACAAACAAACAAATTCCTTGGTTCATGCATACTCAACCTATAAATATTGAGCTTGAAAACCTGTCAACAGGCAGGGGCAGCCGAGGTGCACTATTCAGTTCCGGTTGAACAGGCCATGTCGCGTCGCTGCAGCAGCGTGCTTGAGTGCCCAGACTACTTCGACAACGTATCCTGGAACAATGATTACCATATGGAATGCTGCCATGCGCAAAAGGGACCTTTGTACCACTGCCAGCAGACGTTTATAGAAGAACATGGCAGCCACACCAAAGTCGCTGTCGTCTGCGTCTGGCCAAAGACGTGTGCTGC
>NC_090246.1:33823851-33828851 GCF_037325665.1 Littorina saxatilis
ATTGCTAAAAAGATCTGGGCCGGTATACAGGAGTCGAGTTTAGAGATCGACTTTAGTCCGGGATAAACTGT
The DNA here is from genome assembly GCF_037325665.1 of Littorina saxatilis. NCBI lineage: Eukaryota > Metazoa > Mollusca > Gastropoda > Littorinimorpha > Littorinidae > Littorina > Littorina saxatilis. The sequence goes on from NC_090246.1 coordinate 33,823,923, forward strand.
ACCCTCAATAGAGTTTATCCCGGGATAAAATCTCCCGACTCCTGAGGGCCCCAAAGGGGGGGTATCATCACGATCACGGGAAGGGAAATTTTAGCTTTCACAATCACAGTTACCTTGATTTTTGTTTTCACGATCACAAACACCTTGACGAATAGAGGATCATAGAGTGATACAGCTGTGAAAAATGTACGTTGAAAATAAAATGCTATGCAATAATGCCCATCACGATCACGAAAACAAATGACGATCACGATCATGAGACTTGATTATTGTGTCATCACGGATCACGGGCAAAGTCCCATCACGATCACAGAAATGGAAATTTCGGCAATCACGGTCACAGAAAGGTCAAACAACGCCAATCACGATCACGATTTTAAACCCTTTGGGACCCTCACTCCTGCATGACAGCTCAGATTTGTACAGCCCTGCTCACACCTGGAATGTCGTTCAGCATTGAAGGTCTTTCAAATCGACACAAAATGTGCCATCATTGCGGCAGAGATGTACAACGTATTATTCATGGTGGGAAAAAAAGCGACTCCAATGGTTGCCTGAAACTTCCATGGCTATTGCGGCAACTTTTGCAAAATAATATAACCAAGAATATTGCTGTTACACACACCTACTGTGATTAAACTCAAAAGATATACTTACGCCAATTTGATCGAAAAACAATCATACATACAGCATTTTAATCAACAACCAATCAAAATAGGCCTACTCACCAAGTTGATGTCACTTCCGCTGGATGACTTTGACCTGTGAACGAAGCAGAAGAAGGCGAGAGCGAGACAGAGGACGAAGGCAGCTAAGATGGAGACCACCACAATAAGGGCCACGATCGGTTCTGTGTACTTCTCTGGCTCTGCAGTGGGTGACATGTTGTCGTTGGTTCCAACTGCACACATTGATGAAACAAAATTATTTTCATACTGACTGAATATCATAAATGAGAGAGAATTTTCCTATGAATACGTTCAATTTTGGGTTATTTTTCCAGGTTTTTATTAAAGAAAAATAGAAATGTAATAAAATATGTTTAATTTTGATTTGTCCATGAACATTTTCGATTGTGGATCAGTGTTCCAGCTTTCTATATAAATCATGTGTTTAGGGTCCAAAGTTACTGATGTTTACTTCCTGGGAAAACACTAAGTTTGGCTCACTATCTCAGATCTGACCAGGCTATTACGTAGGATTAAACCACCCCTCCACTTGGTCACATACCAGCAAACAGCACCCTGATTGCTTCCCATGCAGTGTAAGAATTGTGGTTTTTTTATGTAATCACGAGAGGAACTGTGTCTTTAACAAACCCCAAACACGGCGCCCCCTTAAAATAAAGAGAGAAAAAAAGAAAAAAAGAGAAAAGGTAAACAACAAATTATAAATATTTGCACCTGGCCCGCTATTTTTCCAGCATTTCAATAATTAGAAAAAAAACAATCGCGAAAACGTGGTATCACTCAGCAAGCCATGTAGTTTTCTCTATGTAGAAATAGGTTTGTGCAATCTGTGACACAGTGGACATTGAAACGCACCATTCCCAGCGGCAGAGGCTCCTCCGGTAGAGCAAGTGTGGCCGGTTTCCTGTTTCAGAGAAAAATAAATGTCAGTCTATGATTTCCAAAGACTTGCACGCGCATTTTATGCATAAACACTTTCATTGTAGGAAATAAGAGCAGGTTGGAAGATGTAACCCTAAACTGATAACTTTGAAAATAAAGTCCAGTTAATCAATCAATCAATCAATCAATCAATCAGTCAGTCAATTAATCAAGCAGCCAACTAAACAATTAATATATTGAAACGCTTGACACAATATCTCTCTCTCCTCTCTCTCTGCCCCCTTCTCTCTCTCCCTTCTATCCCCCTATTCTATCTTCTCTTCTCCCTATCTTTCTCCCTCAACCCTCTCTCTCCCTCCCAATCTCTCTCTCTCTCTCTCTCTCTCTTCCCCTCCCAATCTCTCTTTCTCTCTATCTCTCTCTCTCTCTATTTCTCTCTCTCTCTCCCCCTCCTTCCTCCCCCCCCCCTCTCTCTCTCTCTCTGACATAAGCGACTAACCTCAAAAAAGATCATGGAGATTACAAATCTCCCCTGCTCAGACTGCTCCGTTGCCTGCAACCAGAAAGAATACATCAATAGATATAACACTACGCCTGATAAAACGAGGCGAGGAAAAGATAGAAGAAAGAAATCTGAAATTTAAAGAGAAATGACACCGATTTTAACAAACCAAGGCGTCTCTTCTTGACCCCCTCTCCCAAAGGTAAAAGCTCTGACGTCCAGAGCGAAATAAATTCAAGGAGACGTCATAATGCTCACAATGCAAATGATGGCAGTCTCTCAAAAACCGACACAGACTTTCGAGAACGAAAGCTGTCTCGGCGACATCGTAATTTCAGCAGGAAAAAAAATACTCGTACGGTCACCAATAGGCTGTGCATGCATCGGTGTCGTATACCATTAACTGGTGATTCAAATCTCAGTTGAAGGTACCGTTCTTACCGTGTGCACGATGATCATATTAAGTTCACCCTCGAACGTTCTTCCACCTTAAAACTTGCCCAAATTTAACATCGTAACTGCTTTCATTGCAGAATTGGTGGGTTTTGCTGAATTAATGAAGTGACACGGTTGTGGATATTCAGTTAATTCAGAAAAAAATCCCAACCTGGCCTTGATTAACGTCAAGCGCCTCAACAAAATCTGCTTTCAACAGGATTTTTGCAAGTTTAGATTGCTCATGAATATTCTCTAACCACCTACTTTGTCTAACTGTCACGTCTGCCCCCAAAGCAGATTTTTATCTTAACTCCAGAAAGATCTCACCTCAAACTTTGCTTCAAAACTATTTTTGCAGGGTTCAGTCGCACATAATTATATACTCTCTCTTACAAACCACATACTTTATCTAAGTATCCCGTCTGTTCCTAAGCCGATTCTGTCCGACATACCTTGAGAAAGATTTCAAAGCCGTGGTTGACTGTTTTGCTCTGGGTAGGTGTGATGGTGGCTGTGTATTCTCCGTTGCCGGTAGAGGCTGTGGTTACTCGGAACATGCTCTCGCTACCAGGCGGGATAGCTACGAGGAAAGAAAACAGTCATTCAAATTGTAAGTATGTTTGTTTGAAGATGATTGTGTGTTTTATATATGGTAAGATTTGAAAATTCAAGGGGAGTTTTCACTTGTCCAAAAATCGTAAATGAAGGAGATGAGACTGAGTAGAATGGAGCTTCTGGTTTAGATGTTGATACTCTGTCTGTCTGGGTTGGCAACTGTCTGTCTGTCTGTCTGTCTGTCTGTCTGTCAGTGTCTGGCTGGCTGGCTGGCTGGCTGGCTTGCTGGCTGGCTGTCTTATCGCCTGTCTGCCTCTCTGTCTGTCTGTGTCAGCCTGGCTGGCAGTCTGGCCGATTGGCTGGCTGGCTAGCTGTCCGTTCGTCCGTCCCACCGTCCCTCCGCCCCTCCCTCCTTCCCTCTCTCCCTTTGTATCTCCTCTCTCTCCATCTCTCTCACTCATGTAGACCGATACTCACTTGAAGCGATGGAAAACTGGATGGGGTTGGCAGCTTCATCCATGTCCTTGGCCTTGATGGTAACTGCGGCCTTGACCTTGTTGGGAACAGGCATCACGCTGATAGGCTGGTCCTGAGATTGAAAAATAAAATCATGAACAAGTTGTGAGCATGGTGTAACGACTGATTAACAAATTCAGAGAGAGAGAGAGAGAGAGAGAGAGAGAGAGAGAGAGAGAGAGAGAGAGAGAGAGAGAGAGAGAGAGAGAGAGATGCAGATAATTTATTCAATAGGCCATAGCCCCTTATGAAGGGAGGGAGAGAGAGAGAGAGAGAGAGAGAGAGAGAGAGAGAGAGAGAGAGAGAGAGGGAAATAAAACCCTAGAGACAGATAGATAGCAGCACAGACAGAGAGCGACAGTGATGCGCGTGCTTGTGTGTGTATGCGTACGAGCGTGCTTGGGTGCGTGCGTGCGTCTGACTGCTGCTGTCAGAATAATATATTGAAACGAGCGCAATCTTACACGTAACATTTATTAACTACTCAATCCAATAAGTAACACTATATAAATATGCCTGTGCTCATGAAATAGAAACTACTGCATAGCCCTCTCCTGTTGGGAAAAAAAATACACACAAAACATTCCAATTATATTTTGATGCATTCTCAGACCACTGACCTTTTTTAATACTGTGGTGGTGGTGTACTTTGGCCAGGCGCAGTGACCGTCGTGTGTCCAGCATCCTTCGTACACATAGACTGGACCCTGGTCATCACCATCCTCCACCATCACGTTTAGAGTCGCTGTCGCCGTCCTTGCTGGGGAGCCGTTGTCCTGTGATACCAAAAAAGGGTAAATATTGTTTTTTTGTTTTTTTTTCTCTTTTTTTTCTTTTTTTTTCTTTCTTTCTCTCTCTTTTTTTCTTCTTTATGTATTTTTCTGGTTTTGTTGTTGTTTCATCCTCTTTTTGCTAGTCCCGACGCTTGTTCCTTCTCCCAGTCGTCCCACCGCCCACCGCAGTCCGATGCGCTAACCACTGCGCCACGGGGGCCGGTGTAAATATTGTTGTTGGTGGTGGTTCTTTCTTTCTTTATTTGGTGTTTAACGTCGTTTTCAACCACGAAGGTTATCGCGACGGGGAAAGGGGGGGAGATGGGATAGAGCCACTTGTCAATTGTTTCTTGTTCACAAAAGCAATAATCAAAAATGTGTTCCAGGGGCTTGCAACGTAGTACAATGTATTACCTTACTGGGAGAATGCAAGTTTCCAGTACAACGGACTTAACATTTCTTACATACTGCTTGACTAAAATCTTTACAAAAATGGACTATATTCTATACAAGAAACACCTAACAAGGGTAAAAAGAGAAACAGAATCCGTTAGTCTTACGACATGCTGGGGAG
>NC_090246.1:33831351-33901351 GCF_037325665.1 Littorina saxatilis
TTTGCTTTGAAATCCTAAGGTCCCAAAGCGAAAAGATAACCACCCTTGAAACCGTATTCAAAATCACCAACAAAACAACCAACAGTATTCATGAGCCAGTAGGACAATGTAAATAAAATGGTTTGAAACAGTATATGTTATGCCATACAAATTATACTTACAAAATCAGACTCGTTGCTCTGTAGAGAACACTTGAGCGTAAAACTGAACACGTTGATATCGTCATCCAGAGCAGCAGTTGGGCCCTGTAGCAAAGAAACAGAGAATAAGCCTACTTTGAATCTGTGGGAATGTCAAAGAAGAGTGTGAATCGTGGATCAAACTGTAAACTTCATGGGGCGCACCTGCTCAGAAAATAATTCCATCAAAATTCAAATTTAGAGGATAAACAAACACACAAACAAACAAAGATACACATACTGTACACAAACACAAACAAACAAACAAACAAACAAACAAACAAACAAACCCCAATGCCGTTCATAGAATAGTATTGTATCAGATGCAAGAGCTCAACGTAATTTTTGAAGACATCGACTGTTCGAAAGGAAGGAGTCCGTAAGCGGTGTGCATAGTTGAAAAACATTTACAGTCTACGGTTCAAATCATTACAAACAAACAAAAAACAAACAAAACAAAAACACGAATTTCATAACAAATGTCCTGCTCTACACGGGTAGCAAGCAGATGGTTGACTCCTCGCGAGTAAAATTTACATACAACGAATCTTGAAGCGTTTAGGAACGCATCGATTAGAAGGATCTGTGGATCAAAGTTGCCTGTAAGAATAAAGATGTCTCATACTGAGTAAGCCTCAGCACGGTTCCAGACACACACACACACACACACACACACACACACACACACACACACACACACACACACACACACACACACACACCAATACACCAAAACAACTTCACAAATCTAAACCTTCAGTGTAAAATTAATCATGTATTGATCATGAAATGCAATCTCTAACTCACGTCACGGTCAAGAGGCTTGTAGAGTTCCACGAAGTTTTGGCTGTTGTTTGCAACGAAGCGGAACGTGTCTTCGGGGTTCATGAACTGGTAGTTTGGCATTACCTCCAGGACAATGCCATTTCCTCCAGTCCCTCCTGCCTCTCCATGCAGGCGAAGTTCAGCGCGGTACTTATCGTTCTGGCCACTGGAGAGGTCTGAAAGACACAGAACTGAGTGTGAGATGTGTAGTCTGTGTGAAGAAGGAAGGGTGTTTATATTCAGTATTTTTTAGTGTAAGTGTTCTTTTTAATTGATGAGTTTAAAGAGAAGGGTGAAAGACAATGGTGGAGGAGGGTGGGGGGCTTGTTAGTCAGTGAATGAGTGTGGGTGTTCGTGTGTGTATGTGTGTGTGTGTGTGTGTGTGTGTGTGAGTGTGTGTGCGCGCGTGTGTGTGTGTGTGTGTGTGTGAGTGTGTGTGCGCGTGTGTGTTTGTGTGTGTGTGTGTGTGTCAGTGTGTGTGAGAGAGAGTTTGTGTGTGTGTGTGTGTGTGAGTTTGTGAGTGTGTGTGTGTGTGTGAGTGTGTGAGTGTGTGTGTGCGTGTGTGTGTGTGCGCGCGCGCGCGTGTGTGTGTGTGTGTGTGTGTGTATGTGTGTGTGTGTGTGTGTGTGTGTGTGTCTGTGTCTGTGTCTGTGTGTGTGCGCGCGTCTGTTTGCCTGTCTTTCTGTCTGTATGTCTGTCTACCCGTGTGTATTTGTGTCTTTTTGTCTTTTTGTCTGTCTGTCTGTCTGTCTGCCTGTCTGTCTGTCTGTCTGTCCGTCTGTCAGTTCATCTGTCTGTTCGTCTGTTTGTCCGTCTGTCTGTCCGTTTTTCTTTGTTTGTCTACCTACTGGGGTCTCTGTGAGTGCGTGTGCAACGCTTCATTTGTTTTATGCAATAGTCACAACTTTTCAAGTAAACTGGAGAAAAAATAGAAGCAAAAAAAAAAAAAAAAAAAAAAAAAGAAGTTCATCACTGCTGACAACATCGGCACAGTGTTCAGCTTAGTCATTCCAATGCACGTATGCTGCCACAGCCTTGCAACAACAGTCCCAAGGCCTGGCGCTCACCTATGTAACTTCAGCAGGACAGACAACGCACAGCAGATTATCCCAGCCCGCTACACGTTGCGTGAAAGGAAATCAAGCCAAGTACTCGTCATAATCCCTATTGCAGCATCAATAATATGCAGTGCGTCGTCTGTGCCGCTGAAACTGCGCAGGTATATTCTGCCCTTAAGATTCACATTAACATGGACCTAATTAGCTCACACTGACACATACCATCCTGCGTTGCTTCGTACACGTCCATCGTTAGGGTAGGGGCCGTACCAAGGAATGGACCGTCATCCAGAGAGGAGCATGCTGCACATGGGGAAAAGAAAATATCAGTTTTAAAAAAATAACAACTTTTATTTGTTAGACGGACCTAAACATGCAAACAGACAAATAAGAATGGGTGGGCCGATCCCTAGTCAGAAATGTTCCGTAGAACAACTCCGACATTGCTGCACGGTGAGAGAAAAAAAATATTACGAATACAATACATAGAAGACACAAAATTACAAATAAGTAATAAAAATAAAATCCTCAGACTGACTTGACCATGTAAACAGACAGATAAAAAAAAGAAGTCAAACCCATGAACAACGAACAAGTCGCGTGAAGCGTTATATAAAAAAAACAGTTAGTCAATCTGTTGGCCTGAAACTGAAACGCATCAATACTAAAAGACAGTCAACACCGAACTATACATGTACTAGGACTTCGCTAGCCTAAACCCGACGAAAAAGACGGGTCCAGCGCTCGTCTCTGCGGAGCATGCGAACGTAGTGCCTAATTAACCTTTTTTTTCTTTAAATTATGAGTACATTTTCAGAGTAAACACGGCATATCTATATTATATATTTTTGGATTCAGGAAATGATAAAGAAAAAGCTGAAATCATTTTTGATCGATTTCTAAAATCTGATTTTTAATTTGATTTAGAATGAGATTTTAATAACCAAACTAATTGTTAAGCTTCTGAATCTGAAATGCAATCCTATAGTCTGGGCTTTGTCGAAGATTGCTTGACCGAAATTTTAATCAATTTGATCGAAAAATGAGGGTGTGACAGTGTCGCCTCAACTTTCACTAAAAGCCGGATATGACGTCATCTAAGAGATTTATCGACAAACGGAAACACGGTTCTGGGGATATCCTCTGGGAAAATGTGTATGTAAAGTTTCATGACGATCTGTCGAGTAGTTTTCAAGTCGAGGAATCGCTCTACACGGACGCATTATATGCATCCACTCATACACCACCACCCTCGTCTCGATTCTCAGTCTATGTTAAAACATTTCGTCTTGATTAAATTATCAAAACAGGGTAAGGGTTAGGGTTAGTACCCCCAAACAAACAAATTGATACAATAACTAACCAATCAATCAGTTATCTATTCAACCAATTACCCCACCAATCAACAAAACCAAACAAACAAGAAAACAAACAAACAAGCAAACCAGGAAGCACAAAAACTCCTTACCAACAAACAGCTTGTGTGCAGTAAAATATTAACCAATTAAACAAACAATGCAACATCAATGTGTCTGTTATCAGGCCCCCAGAGATTCGGTGCATGCGTTTTAATCTTACGTGGACTGACGGGAAAAAAATACACGTACACAAATCAAATGGAAACATTCTGTATCCGGTTAGGCCAATTTCTATGATGAATGTTTACACTCAACAACGTCGCAAATCAAATCAAATCAAATCAAATTTTATTTTTCGAGGGTTGTGGCATAAGCAATACAACGAGCTTTTTTTCAACCATGGAGGGAGCGGGGGGGGGGGGGGAGGGGGGGGTAAGTTTCACAAACCGAATAAACCTAACAGAACAATTAGACAGGGTAAATATTACAATGAAAGATCTGACACAAAGGAACTGTAAAAACACATAGATACACACAGGTAGACTGACAGACAGACAGGCAATTACAGACTCCAAGACAAACACAAGTATACCGACACATACACACACACACACACACACGCACACACACACACACACACACACACACACACACACACACACACACACACACACACACACACACACATCCTTGTTGACATGACTTTACATGTTCAGCACAAATAACTTTTTTGGACATGGGCCAAACAAGGGGTGTGTTGTGTGTGATTCACACGTGATCTGCATAATATGATATGTCACAATGGATGACAGAAACGCACCCGGATCTCTCACTCTCCTCCCCTACCAACTTATCCTACTTACCCCCCCCCCCCCCCCCTCCCCCTAGTGCCCCACCTACCTTACTCGAGTCCTTACCCTTAGCCATTATACATTCCTCTACCTGCCCTTCTTCGGAAAACACACTCCCTTTTCTGTTTGCGTAGCAAACCCTCGACCACCCAACCCCCCCCCCCCCAACCCGGGCTACCCTTCCGCCCTCCCCCAACCATCTTTATCTGCAACCGTTCTCCTTTGTTGTTGTTTTTTTTGGTTTTTTTAATATATATATAAAAAAAAAAGTAAAACAGAATACCCCGACCTGCTTTTTTTTCAAATGCACAGGGACTTCACATTGAGAGGGATGTGGGTCGGAGGGACCACTGAGGGGAAGGGGAAGATGGGGGGGGGGGGCGGTATGCTCTCCTGCCTTAGAGAGAGAGGAACGCGGCAGTCAATCATGTTACGGGCATCATATACTCGATTTCCCCAAAACAGCTTTTTTTGCCTGCTTTTTAAACTCTGCCAACAACGACGCATGAGGCTAAAAGTAAACCAAATCACATCACGGGAGGTTTTTTTACATTTTGCTGTAAAAAAAACAAAATAAATTAACACAAAAAAGGTAGCGTAAGAAAGAAACAAGGCATATACATCAAAGTACACCGGAAAACAACAACAAACAACATCAAAACTGACACACGCCGGTTGTTTTTAATGTACTAAATTTGTATTTTCGTATGTTGTACTTACGCGGCATCTGAGCTTGAACAAGCGCTACTACGGTGAAAGTAGCAAGTAGAATCACAGTATTCATCTGTTAAAATAGAAATAATTGAAAATTACGTTTAAAACGGAAACAAATACACACTAAATAGACGAGATTAAACAAATGTTATATTTTCAGCAGTAACGCATGTACCGGATATGAATCTTTTATTGAAGCAATATCAACACAATTCCATTCACAGTTGTCAAAGAACAAAAATGCGCGAACAACTGATTACCAAAACAATGAACGTTTTGACTACAGCGACCTCAGCTACGAAATAAAAAGAAAATTTAAACAACACACACACACACATTCATTACAGAGAAACCCTTTCGTTTCGCTAGCAATAATTGATGTAACAAACAAACAAACAAACAAAAAACTATATGAAAAAAAAAGTACTCGCACGTTGAACGTAGGTTACAGACTGAGTTTTTTCATTTGGGTTTATTTTTCCCGTCTTTACACCTGTTCCTTGAACAGACTGTTAGTTGATGACTAAACTTATATGAACATTAAAAAACAAACTAAAGATTACCTAAACTTCAAGTAAGTTAAATTAGCTTTTTCAAAAGCTATTGAAAAAGAAGAAAACAAATTGTACAATGATTTATTTGCTTAAAGAAAACGAGGTAAACAAAAATTGTTTAAAAAAGATGCCATGGAATAAAAATTAAAACATTAAAAAACGAAAATAAACTGTCCACATACTTTGAGTAAAAACAACCATGAACTGTAGAAGTATAAGATGACAACGATGCCATGATACGACGTATACACTATCAAAGAAGAGTTGAATTCACATTTATGATATCCCGCCATGTAACGCTAGATAAGATTATGTGAGCACTTAGTTTTCAACTTGTTGTGCTTCTTTGGTAGCATGTTCTTGACTTGTCATGTGTGCCAATACGAATAAAATTGTATTCGAACCATTTTCTGAAACTATCAAAGGACAAAGATTCCACGGTAAAATGGAAATCAAACACTATAACTGTCAACATATTCTCTTTTCTTTTCTTGTAAGTAAAAAAAAAAATAGGTGTGGTTAAGGTAACATAGCCAAAAAATAGGGTAGGAAGGTAGGCAATCACTTTTTTTTTGTTTTTTTTACTTTTTTTCTAATGTGTACAAATTAAACCTACTTGACAGGGAAATAAGTGTGCGACTCGAGCGCTTTCGCTTTCATTGCGTTTTCTGCACTCGTTGTTGTTGTTTTTTTTAAATTTTTTTGACAAATGTAATAAAAAGTTATAGGGTCGGCCCCTAAAAATAGGGTAGGTCGGGTTACCGTAACCACACCTATTTTTTTTTTAGGCCTAAGAAACAAACAAACTAAAAATGTATCACAACGAAGCCAAAGAACTGTAAAAAATAAAAAATTAAAAAATCTAAATTGAAAAAGAGAGAAAAACAATTATACAAACACAATCAAACTGTCAAAATAAGTTCTCACATACCTTGAAAATGAAAAGCCCACGAACGGTAGCAGTATAATGAAGAAGACAACAGCCTCAAGACTTGACAATTCTCGACAACTGCCCACTTCTCGCTCAAGCAGCAATTAAATGGCAATAGTCAGATACGATCTCCGCTATTTAACTCGCAAGGAGTGTCACTCTGTCTCCGTTTCTCTCCTTCAAGATCCGCTTTGGTTTCTAATCCTCAATCTTCTACCTGTATAGATGTTTATGAAATTCCGGGTGCCAACCTTGATCGAAACCCTCACGTACTGTGCATGCGCAAAAGGGCGTACAACTTATTCCCACATTTATTTGCACTTACACCCATTTGGCGATGACAGTCACATAAAAAGACACGGCGAATAAGCCCCTGAATCAGCAAGTTGGCCACGTCAAATCCGTGTTTGCATTCAGGTTTGTCTGCGGTTCCGGGTGACGGATAGACCGTTCCCGGACATGCGTTACTTGGTCGTTCACTCCGTGAAGTTATCGCTTGCAACAAACACGGATACTAACATAGGGCTTCGGATAACAAGAAAGTACTGCGAATATTAAGAAAGTACTACGGATTAGAAGATAATTTTGTGCCGGAACGCGAAAACTCGTCACATGTGAAATCTGAGAAACACTTTTTGTATGCAGCTATAGAGAAATACGTGTGGTGTGACAAAAGGAGTTTTCAACAAATAAAAACATTTAAAAAATGAATGAATAAATGAATACATAAATAAATAAATAAAGGAATAAAGGAATAAATAAATGCATGAATGAATGCATAAATGAATAAATAAATATTACAAAATGAAAAGAATACATCAATGTATGAATTAATAAACAAGCAAACAAACAAATAAATAAATAAACGAGAAAAAAAAGAAAAAAAAGAAACAAACAAACAAATAGATAGACAAATAGATAAAGTGATAGAGGAGTAAAGTAAACAATAAAGAAAATTAAAAAGGGAAAACATTAAGAAGGGGTGGTGGGGGTTGGGCGGGGGGGGGGGGGGGAATTGTAGGTGACGTCGGCGTTAATAAATCAAGTAATTATGTCCAGATAATGGTAAATTAACAATACACTGATACCCTTTACTCGTATTCACGCTCGGCTTGGAACACTAATTAACAAAAACCCGAATTGTATATTAGACCCAGGCGAATTAAACTTCCTGATACAGTGTTATGTATACTCTTCAGGGGCGGACGAGGGGGGGGGGCACAGGGGGCACGTGCCCCCCCCCCCCCCGAAAAAAAAAGAAAAAAAAAAGAAGAAGAAAAAAAAAAGATTTTTCTATGCTGATTCTATGACCATTTCTAAGTTCAAATGGCACCAGATGGCACCATTTTGCTTCTTTGGGCAAAAATTTTTTCCGGGGGGGGCATGCCCCCGGACCCCCCTGGCAAATTCGGGCGCTTCGCGCCCATCACAGTCACTTTCGATTCAAAGTGCCCCCCCCCCCCCCTTACAAAGCAACTGATCCGCCCCTGCTCTTCAGCTCCAGTAGAGCCAAACGTTTGTCTCTGGGTCTGTGGACGTTTTACAGTGCATGGTGACCATTTTCCCAAATGAAGAATTATGATTTAAAATGCGTCACAAGATTGCAATGCCCTTGGGGCCCGGTAGCTCAGTTGGTAGAGCACTGGACTTGTGATCGGAAGGTCGCAGGTTCGAAATCGAGCCGGGACGGACACGGGTCAAATTTTTGTGCAGACCTAGAGACGGAAGCCATGTCCCACCCCCGTGTCACTATAATGGCACGTAACAGATCTTGGTCATTCTGCCATAAGTGCGGATGCATGGCTGATACCACCTAAACACGCATACACTTGTATATCTCGTCAAAAGCCGTGAGGGCGTAAAACTCGAATCATATAACCCATAATCTTGTCCTTAAGAGGCGAAATATTTAGCATGTACGACATAAAGCACTCTCTCTTTCTTTTGCAATGCCCTCCCTCCGATGAAAAAGTGTCCTGACAGTATGAACGTGAACCGACAAGAAACATTTTCTGCGACGGTGGCAACTTTTCTTCTCAGTGCTCAGAACTTGCCCGATTGAAACATAAAAAGCCTGTTGTTAATCTGATTTTATACAAATGACAAACACATATCGATCGTGACACAGCAGTTTCAAATTCAACTGTAGTGTTTTCCGTGAACTCAGCAGTGGCTAGGACACTCGACCCCTTATTTACTGAGAATATGGTAGGGCCCATGCGACTTCCTCTTTCCTGACAAACTGACACCACGTCCCTCCATTCTTTATTATTTAGATTAGATTTGCAATTTAAGATTAACACTGAAAAACGCAACTCTTATTCGCTACCACTTCACTAATGTAAGACTGGATTTGCACTGAAAACAAGATTTGGAGGGGAGCCCCCCCCCCCCCCCCCCCCCCGAGAGTGCGGGTGTGCGAGAATTCGTGCCTCTGTGTGTGTGTGTGTGTGTGTGCGCGTGTGTGTGCCGGTGTACGTGCGTGCGTGCATGCTCTCTGTCTGTCTCTCTGTTTGCTGAAACATTTTCTCATTCTTTTTCTCAAGTTCTTCTTCTTGTCGATCACTCAGATGGAAACGCCGGTTCTCCGCGCAAATGTTGCCGTGCGCTGTAGGTCGTCCAGACTGCCACAGACCTTGTGAGCAGGTGAAAGGCGTCGTTTTTGTTGTAGTGTGGGTGCTGCTGCGACCACTTTTTGTGTTGCTTGGCCTTGAATTTTCTCATTCAATTTGTGGCAGGTATTTTGGCTTTCACGAGATTTTTTATATGGTCTCTCAATGCCCGTTGGCTACTGTACTTTCAGATTTATACGATGAATAATTTATTCACGGAATTCCGGGAGGTTTCATTATCTGTCAGCAACAAGCTCGACGATTGGTCGGAAAAGGAAATCGGATTTGGCAAACTTGACCTCTTCACCGAGACTGGGAATCTCCGGAAAACCCAAATCCGGTTTGGGTTGCGGCCGAGGGTCTGAATGCAGAGAGATTGCTGGTTTGAAAGGGGATGGGCGGTGCATACAAGTGGGAAGGCGTGAACGTTAAAGATACAGTCCCTACTGTGCACATGATTTGGCTCACCCTCCTGTTTTTACATTTAGTCAAGTTTTGACTAAATGTTTTAACATAGAGGGGGGAATCGAGACGAGGGTCGTGGTGTATGTGTGTGTGTCTGTCTGTCTGTCTGTCTGTGTGTGTGTGTGTGTAGAGCGATTCAGACTAAACTACTGGGCCGATCTTTATGAAATTTGACATGAGAGTTCCTGGGTATGATATCCCCGGATGTTTTTTTCATTTTTTCGATAAATACCTTTGATGACGTCATATCTGGCTTTTTGTAAAAGTTGAAGCGGCACTGTCACACCCTCATTTTTCAATCAAATTGATTGAAATTTTGGCAAAGCAATCTTCGACGAAGCCCGGGGTTTGGTATTGCATTTCAGCTTGATGGCTTAAAAACTAATGAGTGAGTTTGGTCATTAAAAATCGGAAACTTGTAATTAAAATTATTTTTTTATTAAACGATCCAAAAACAATTTCATCTTATTCTTCGTCATTTTCTGATTCCAAAAACATATACATATGTTATATTTGGATTAAAAACAAGCTCTGAAAATTAAAAATATAAAAACTATGATCAAAATTAAATTTCCGAAATCGTTTTAAAAACTATTTCATCTTATTCCTTGTCGGTTCCTGATTCCAAAAACATATAGATATGATATGTTTGGATTAAAAACACGCTCAGAAAGTTAAAACGAAGAGAGGTACAGTAAAGCGTGCTATGAAGCACAGCGCAATCGCTACCGCGCCAAACAGGCTCGTCACTTTCACTGCCTTTTGCACTAGCGGCGGACTACGTTCAGTTTCATTCTGTGAGTTCCACAGCTTGACTAAATGTAGTAATTTCGCCTTACGCGACTTGTTCTTCTTCTTTTTGGTTCAGGGTTGAAACTCCCACGTTCACTCATGTTTTTGCACGAGTGGGTTTTTACGTGTATGACCGTGACCGTTTTTACCCCGCCATTCAGGTGGCCATACTCCGCTTTCGGGGGAAGCTAGTTGGGTATTTAGTGTTTCTTTAACCCACCGAACTCTGACATGGCTTACAGGCTCTCACCGTGCGCACATGGTCTTGTGCTTGCGTGTACACACGAAGGTGGATAAGGCACTATAGCAGGTCAGTCATAAATTGACCTGGGAGATCGGAAAAATCTCCACCCTTACACCAGGCGGCCGGGGCCGTGATTTGAACTCACGACCTTCCGATTAGGAGGCCGATGTCTTATCCACAAGGCTATTGCGCCCGTCAGGCTCACCATCCACAAATGAAACAGCCTGACTGATTTTTCTGGGAAGAGAATTTTTGCTGTTGCAGAATTATTTTTGGCAGATTGCATATTGATATGGGTGTAAGTTACACAATTAATCAATCAATCAATCAATCAATGAGGCTTATATCGCGCATATTCCGTGGGTACAGTTCTAGGCGCTCTGCAGTGATGCCGTGTGAGATGAAATTTTATACGGCCAGCAAAGAATTCCCACTGTGCACAGGAGGCAGTCAAGCTGTTGATTGTTGGTATGAGTCCAAGCGGACGGACGCTTTTATCACTGAAACTCCTTGGCAGACTCGAGGTGGTGAACATAGTCGATAACACAGGAAGCAGTCAAACCCCCCGCGGGTTAGGGGGAAAACTGTTTACCCGATGCTCCCCAGCATGTCGTAAGAGGCGACTAACGTAACGGATTCTGTTTCTCCTTTTACCCTTGTTAAGTGTTTCTTGTATAGAATATAGTCAATTTTTGTAAAGATTTTAGTCAAGCAGTATGTAAGAAAATGTTAAGTCCTTTGTACTGGAAACTTGCATTCTCCCCGTAAGGTCATATATTGTACTACGTTGCAAGCCCCTGGAGCAAATTTTTGATTAGTGCTTTTGTGAACAAGAAACAATTGACAAGTGGCTTTATCCCATCTCCCCCCCCCCCCCCCTCTTTCCCCGTCGCGATATAACCTTCGTGGTTGAAAACGACGTTAAACACCAAATAAAGAAAGAAAGTAAAGGAAGCAGTCAAGCAGTTGATTGTTGGTATGAGTCCAAGCGGACGGACGCTTTTATCACTTGCAAACTCCTTGGCAGACTCGAGGTGGTGAACATAGTCGATATCACAGGAAGGAATGCACCTTTTAAACGTGTATTCATAACAGCAATGAGTGCACGGACAGGGTAAGGACTGGTCTGTGTTTAAAGCAGAGTTAGAATCTTCAATGACGACGGCACAAAAAAGCACGGGAAACATCAATACTCAAAAGCCACTATCACAGTCAATAAACAGCAATATAATTATAATTATGAAGAATGCTAAACTTACTTTCACAAGGGGAGTATGAATGAGTGGGTGAATGGTGTTGCAAAAGTGCAAAGAAAGAGAGAGACACTGAGCGGGGGGGGAGGGGGGAGCAGATAGAGTGAGATATCGAAGGGAGGCAGCAAAGCTCTGATAGTCGACAGGTGAGTTGACATCGGAACAGGGCCTTGTATTTAATTTGTTAAAATGATTCATCTGCTGTCACTTATTTCTATGTAGAGTGACATGAGGTGAGGGAATATCGCGGTAATGTAATCTCTCTCTCTCTCTCTCTCTCTCTCTCTCTCTCTCTCTCTCTCTCTCTCTCTCTCTCTCTCTCTCTCTCTCTCTCTCTCTCTCTCTCTCTCTCTCTCTCTCTCTCTCTAGATATATATTTAGATGAAACGGCAACATTCTTGCCCATTTCACCGAATTCACGGAATTGCCGATTTCGCGTCATTAGCAGTTGTTTACCGATTACGCGAAATGGGCAAACATTTTGCCGATTCTGCGAATTCAGCTATTCCGTGAATTCGGCACGACTTATATATACTGAACTCCAAAAGAAACGCAAGTTAAGAGTTATTTAAGGTTTTGTTAAAATTCATGCACTAAAGGTGGGTTTCAGGTGAACATTCTGCACGAGCATGAGTTAGCATAGTGTCCTGCACGTAGCCTGTAAAAATCACGTGTGCAGCGCCCAGAGTGCGCTCTCTGCAGCGTGCTGAAGATTGAGACTGTTTTTCGCTCGCGCAGCCCACACAAAAGCTGCCAGACCTGATTTTTTTCGTTAAGAGTACTCAGCTCACACAAGGAACAAAAACCTGTCTCCGTCCACTGTCTGAAATCAGCCATTTGTACAGTAGAAGCATGCCAAGACTGAGCGCCATTGACCGGGAGAGAGCAATCGGGCGATTGCAAGCTGGAAATCGCCCAGCTGCCATTGCAAATGTCATGGGCGTGGCAACCTCGACCATCTGTCGTCTGTGGACCTGATTCCAAGCCAGCGGCAGCACCCGGGATGGCGCTAGAAGCGGACGACCTCGTGTGACTACTGCTCGACAGGACCGGGTCATCTACCGTCAGCACCTGCGCCAACCGTTCCTCCCAGCTACAGAAACCTCTAGGAACACCGTCAACCGCCGTGTGCGCTCCATGAGAGACAGATGTCAGGCCCTTGTCAACGCCAATGGGGGACACACGCGTTACTGAGCATGGCGATGAGAACTTTCTTTCGGTAACGTTTTTATGTTAGTGACAATCAAAGAACATTGCCCCAAGATGCTTGATACCAATTTTCGTGAAATTCGTTCGATTATATCTCGTCAAAATGAAATGCCAAAGAATGAGATTAAATTTCTTAATCTTGCGTTTCTTTTGGAGTTCAGTATATATAGAGAGAGAGAGAGAGGGAGAGAGAGAGAGAGAGAGAGAGAGAGAGAGAGAGAGAGAGAGAGAGAGAGAGAGAGAGAGAGAGAGAGAGAGAGAGAGAGAGAGAGAGAGAGAATACATTACTGCGATATTAATGTTCCCTTACCATATGTCGCTCGATCTACATATAAATAAGTGACAGCAGATGAATCATTTCAACAAATTAAAATACAAGGCCCTGTACCGATGTCAACACACCCGTTGACTATCAGAACTGTGTTGCCTCCCTTCGATAGTTGTAAAGGGTTGTGGTTAAGGTTCGTCGTACTGGCATCAACTCGCACAAAAAATGTCTCTCCTTACACACTCCTTTCCCCTTTTTCTGTTTTTTCCCCCCCATTGTTTGCTGGGATGGCTTACATACAGATGTAGCAGTCAGAAAGACAAACAACAGAATAATGTTGCCCTCCTGAGTTCCCTTCATTTGCGGCTATGGAGGGAGAGGTTGGGTGGGGTGAGTGTGGGGGATTGTTTTTTTTGTTTTTTTATAGGCCTGGGGTAGAAGAAGCGAAAAATGTCTAAATTGACAGACAATAAGGACAAGCAATTTTTTTCTTATTTTTATTACAAGATTGCAGTGCAAAAATACCGTGTGTTTTTGCTATGGTGTTTTAATATTTAGTGCCCTTGCATCTATTTTTAGCGTGTAGAAGTTCCGTAATGATCTCAAAAGTAAGTACCTGTGTCAGCTGTGATCCGGGACAAGCATACACTCGTTAGTACCTACAACGAATGAATGTTACGAAGCTGAACGTTTTTTGATGTTTCTGGAGGGAAGGGAAGCCTCTCCTTGAACGAAAAAGGTAAATTCGACAGCAAGCTGTATAGGGAATGAAGAAGAATTGATCCAGATGCAACCCCCCCCCCCCCCCACAAAAAAAATGCGTTTGGGAGGTACATGCATAAGCCAGGGGGGGTTGCGCAACTCCTGTAACCCCCCCCCCCCCCCCTAGTCCGGCCCTGCACGCACACACACACACACACACACGCATACAAACACACACACACAACTTGCTCAGACACACACCGTACAACTCACACACAAGCTCAAACACACACTCACACACACACATATACACACACACAAGCTCAGACACACACAAGCTCAGACACACACACACACGCACACACACACACACACACTGCACTCACACACACACACATTCAGAAAACACGCAAGTAAACTAATATAAAATCCCAGAAACAACAGATCTGCAAATCTCATACTCCATTTTACGCGTCCAGTGTTCCGTTTCAAAGGGATTAGAGAGCAGCACTGATAAACGGTAGCCTATTTACTGGAAAAGTGAGACAGTAAAACTGTCACATCCGTGTCATTTTCAAGTGGGTTACCGGCGGTTATCTTACACCGGCAGCGGACATTCGACTCTCTGTCTCCGGTGCAGTCAGTTAATTATTGTCCCAAGATTTTCTCTTAATCTGGTTTTTAAATTTACTTCTTTTTACATTTAGTCAAGTTTTGACTAAATGTTTTAACATAGAGGGGGAGTCGAGACGAGGGTCGTGGTGTATGTGTGTGTGTGTGTGTGTGTGTGTGTGTGTGTGTGTATGTCTGTGCGTGTGTGTGTGTAGAGCGATTCAGAGTAAACTACTGGACCGATCTTTATGAAATTTTACATGAGAGTTCCTGGGTATGATATCCCCAGACTTTTTTTCTTTTTTTCGATAAATGTCTTTTATGACGTCATATCCGGCTTTTTGTAAAAGTTGAGGCGGCACTGTCACACCCTCAATTTTCAATCAAATTGATTGAAATTTTGGCCAAGCAATCTTCGACG
Source organism: Littorina saxatilis (assembly GCF_037325665.1). Classification (NCBI taxonomy): domain Eukaryota; kingdom Metazoa; phylum Mollusca; class Gastropoda; order Littorinimorpha; family Littorinidae; genus Littorina; species Littorina saxatilis. The sequence continues at coordinate 33,846,400 of NC_090246.1, forward strand.
AAGGCCGGACTTCGGTATTGCATTTAAGCATGGAGGCCTACAAATTAATTAATGACTTTGGTCATTGAAAATCTGAACATTTTAATTAAAATCATTTTTTTCTAAAACGATCCAAACTTACTTTTATTTTATTCTTCATCATGTTCTGATTCCAAAAAACATATAGATATGATATGTTTGGATTAAAAACACGCCCAGAAAGTTAAAACGAAGTGAGGTACAGAAAAGCGTGCTATCCTTCTCAGCGCAACTACTACCCCCCATTCTTGTCAATTTCACTGCCTTTGCCACGAGCGGTGGACTGACGATGCTACGAGTATACGGTCTTGCTGAAAAATTGCATTGCGTTCAGTTTCATTCTGTCTGTGAGTTCGACAGCTTGACTAAATGTTGTATTTTCGCCTTACGCGACTTGTTGGATCCTGCTGATGGACACAGTCTGGAGGCGTCGTAGAGAGCGTTTTGCAGGTGGCGCTGTTCTAGAACGAAATCGTTTGATACGGGGCTCTGTGATGGTCTGGGGAGAGATAATCTAATGTCTTAGGACATCTCACTACCAATTAGTGGGAGATTAGCTATTGATCGCAGCCGGGATAAGATTTTGCAGTTTTTCGTCGTAAGAAATGCAACTGTTGTGAATTTGAAATCAGAGGGTTGTGTAGAGTAACAAGCTCTAGCGTTGTTTTCGCCGCTGGCGTGTTTGTCGTGAAATTTTCTGGAGACAGTCCCCAGTTCTTTAATAAAACAATACAGAAAAAATTAAATCATGTAACCTTGTCATTTCTCTATGGCATGCGTTTAAAAAAGTGCTCGTTTGAACACCCCGTGTGAGTGTGTTGTAATTGTTTTGTGCGTATTCAGTCCTGTGTGTGTGTGTGTGTGAGTGTGTGTGTGTGTGTGTGCCGTGTGTGTGTGTGTGCGTGCGTGTGTGTGTGTGTGGTCAGTGTGTGCGTGTGCGTGCGTGTGTGTGTGTGTGTGTGTGTGTGTGTGTGCCAGTGTGCGAGCGTGCGTGCCTGCGTGCCGTGCGTGTGAGCATGCATGACTGAGCGTGCGTACGTGCGTGATTGCGTGTGTTTCTATCCATCTATATCTGCGTATCTATATCTCTGTCTGTTTTTCTGTTTGTGGAGTGTGTCTGCGTTCGTCTGTGTGTGCTTAAGTAGTACTGTTTTATACCCGTGACTGTGCCGGTGTCCTTTTGCCTGTGCCTGATCGTGTGAATTCTTCTGTTGGTCTTATATTATGCCAGCCTACTCTCTTTTGTCTCGCTATTTATATTAAAAATGACCCTTTTTAAAAATGTGTCTTTGATCACAGATTTTGAGCTTTCAAAACGGGCACGAACAAAGCGTTTGTCTGCCGCAGTGCGACTGTTGGCAGCCAAGGAATTTATGAGGACTTCAGGACACACCAAGTTATGTTAAATCCTGAAATTGTTGTGGGCACAAACAAAATCACAGTTACGGAAGCACAATCCTGCACAACACAAATACAAATACACAAACGCACACATCCACACACACACACACAAACACACACACACACACACCACACACACACACACACACACACAAGCACACACAGAGAGCATAGCACGGCACAGCACAGCACAGAGAAATATAGGGGGTTGCAGCGGCGGGAGAAAAAAAACCTGAATAATTTATTGAAACCTTTTCCCTTCGGTAATATTGTAACAAAAACGGCAAAGCTTGATGAATTAACAATAGATCTGCTGAATAAAGAGACATACAAAATTCCCAAGGCAATGTAGCCTGGTGAAAATATTTCATTCTAGACCTTTCATCGACCATGAATAATATATAATCTATGAGGTTTGCTGGTTTGATTCACACCGCCAAACTTTAGAACTACCGCGGGCTTTAGGGGATAAAGAGCTATTCCGTATTCTGTTTGTTTTTTTTAACATTAAGTCATGTTTTGGCTAAATGTTTTCAGACAGACTAATATAAGAATCGATACGAGGGTGCTAGTGTGTGTGTGTGTGTGTGTGTGTGTGTGTGTGTGTGTGTGTGCGTGCGTGCGTGTGTGTGTGTGCGTGTGTGTGTGTGTGTGTGTTTGCATGTGGAGAGAAATTCCAAGAAGAATACAGAAAGGTTGGGGCGGCACTGTCACGTTCTGTTTTAAATCAAATAGATTGAAATGTTGGTCAAGCAAGCACACAGACACACGCACACACACACTCCTGCACACAGTCCTGCACACACTCCTGCACACACTCCTGCACACACACACACACACACACACACACACACACACACACACACACATACACACACTCCTACACACACACACACACACACACACACACACACATACACACACACACTGACACACACATTGCTACGTCACACTTTCTCAGTTCCATGACCTTAATTGCTTTGCACGTTTTTACTGGTGTTTAGTTCCAGCAGCGTTAAAATCCGATACCAGATACAAACCAGGAATGTCAACGACATCTGCACAACAGTCAGGAAATACGCTGGGCAGCTGAGTGACACTCGTTTGTCATACATGGTAACCCACACAGACAAAATAATGTAAGTGCATGCGGGGGTCACTGACGTCTGTTAGTGCATACGGCTACAATTACTCTTCCTTTCATACTCGTTTTTATAGCTCGCAACAGACGACGGATAGTATTAGTTTTATTTTACTATTGGGGATGACTTGCAAAATGCGCAGCCCTTTAAATTATTAAAGGCACAGTAAGCCTCCCGTAAACCATCACAGAGCTCCCCGAGCGTCTAAATACAGTACAAGCATACTTCCATTTGAACGCTCACCGAACGGGAACATCCTGGCTGCTTTCTGTCGAGCGTGAGACATTTTCCAAGAATTTATTTTCGTAGACTTGTTCCGTTAACAACAACGGCGCCTCGTTTTTGCGCTAGACCTAACTTTTAAAATCTAAATAATAAATTGACAGCTTGTTACACAAACATTCTTTAATCATAAAAGAATTCGTTTTTCATCAAGACAAGATCTGAACAATTCGAAGTTGTGAAAGTTTAAAAAAAGAAAAGCCCGGAAGCAGGGTCACGCAAGGGTCGTAGCAGACGACGGCCGGTTTATCAGTGCAAATCGCCGTTCCTCTCAACAGTCAAAAGCCATCGCTAGAGTTCTTGTGAACCACAGCCGTTGTTTCGTGCATAAAAAAAACGTGCTATTGTAGATAAGCTCACGTCGAGTCGCATTCAAATGACTAACTATGACGACTGCATTGTGAAAAGGGAAAACTGGATCACACGGGTTCACGATGGCTCAGGGGTAAGATAAACCACGCAAAAATAAATTCTTTGAAAATTGTTCGCTCTTTACGGAGGGCACCTAGGATGTTCTCAATTGGTGAGTGTTTAAATGAAAGGGTGTTTGTACTGTGTGTAAAAGCCTGACCGTATCTGTGATGGTTTACGGGAGGCTTACTCTGCCTTTAAGTGGGTACTGCTTTGCTCTCAGATGTGTCAAAATAAAGGGCTGCATTGCGCCCAGAAACATCAAAATAGGATGATCCTTTGCGCTCAGAGACATCAAATTGGGTGCGCGTGCTGCATTGCTGTATAGTTTGCTTGGTTGCTTGCTTGGTAGCTTGCTTGGTTGCTTGCTTTCTTGTAAGTTTATGTGTTTGTTTGTTTGTTTGTTTGTGTATGTGTTTGTTTGCTTTTTTGTTTGTTTACTTGGTTTGTTTGATTTCTTGGTTCGTTTGTTTGCTTGTTGTGATTGTTTGTTTGTTTGTTTGTTTGTTTGTTTGTTTGTTTGTTTGTTTGTTTGTGAAGCTCAATTACATACTGAAGACACATTCACACAAAATCACAGAAAAGGTAAATGAAAAAAATTTGTTCGCAGCAGCACAGTTGCCATTGTAATATATAATCCCAAGGTAAGAAACCTTCGATCCAGGCAGGACATTGTTGGGAACGAAAAGCACTTTCGGAGTGAGCCCTGTCCTTTTAATTAATCTGAAGCGAAGCTTTCTGGCACCTCCTAGGACGTTGAATGAATTCCACGCACAAAGCAGTACGTAAAGTACGGAGAATGCTATGAGATACTTCAATGTTATTTGATACACTCACGGAATCAGTCACACTTAGCCATATTTGACAACATGCATTCGGATTTTGGCACACATCGACAGTAGGGGGTCTTTCGAATTTTGGCACACATCGGCAGTAGGGGGTCTGGTCTGTCTAGCCTTTGCGGCCGGCGTGACAATTCTGAGTGTGCGTTGTATTTCAGAAAAGCAAGTTCGTCATAAAAATTCAGCGCTTTGCTTCGTTCGTACAGAGCTTATTTTTGTTGCAGTTGCCCACCTGGCTTTATTTTGAGTAGACATAGCTTAGACTGAGTGACAGGCGTATTCGACTAAATAAACAAAAACGCTTAGGTCGGTACACACAGTCTTTCCTATGCTTTTGATTTGGTTCGTTGTTGTTGCTGTGTGTGTCTTTACACCCCCGGTATAGGGGTGTGTATAGGTTTCGCTCGATGTGTTTGTTTGTTTGTTTGTTTGTTTGTTTGTGTTCGCATATTGATCTCAAGAATGAACGGACCGATCGTCACCAAACTTGGTGAACAGGTTCTATACATTCCTGAGACGGTCCTTACAAAAATTGGGACCAGTCAAACACACGGTTAGGGAGTTATTGGTGGATTAAAATTATACAAGGACTTGTACAGGGACATCTTAATGGTCAAAGGGAAATAACCATTCTCACTCAGTCACTGCCACCAACTGAGAAGGTTATTTCCCTTTGACGGGGGTGGTTTTCCTACCTCGTAGGAATTTCTTGTTCTTTCTGTCTTTGTATTGTGTTTCTTGTTGTCTTTCTTTTTTTCTGTCTTTCTTTTTGTATGACTTTTGTTTCTTCTCTTTATTTCGTTCTCTTTTAAAGCAACATTGTTTGGGTACATTTGTCCCTGCATTTGGGTTTGCTTTCGTGTGTGGCCCGGAGGGAGGGTGTCCGGGTATGTGTCGGGGGGTTTACTAAACACTATGTCGGGTCCCGGGTACTGCCGGTAGTTAATTAGAAGTGTACCGTCTATTTAGGTTATCCCTTGCGTTTCACATCAAATCCTATGATCCTGCTGTTTTTCCAAACACACCGGCGTTTCATTAATCCTGTTGATAAACTACTGCTTCGCGTGGTCTCCGGATACAGTTGTTGGTAAGCAGCATATTGAAGAGTAGGAATATTGCGAAAGGTTTACGGATATTTGTACACTGACTCATAATCGGTGGGGAAAAAAGAAACTCGAAGTGTTTGATGTCCTCGATTGCATCTACACTGTAGAATGTTCCGGTGACAAGAAAGAGCGTGTTTGATAAAAGACCTTTTAATCTACTATACCCCCGGGGGAGGGGGGAGGGGGGATGAGGGGAGGATGGGGGGGGGGGGAGGGGTCATCATGTGCTTGATCATATGTTTTGTTTTTAAAACCTAGACCTTTGTTGAGAGGTTGATTGAATAATGACTGCTTACTCGGGTCTAAATGGTCGCTACATATGCCGATTACCGAAAGGTGAAAGAAGATTATGAGAATTATTATATCAATAACAATTATAAATAAAATATTTAAAAAAGGCTCCTAATATTATTAACAAGTTGTGAATTGTTCTGTATTTCATTTTTGCGGAATGTCTATCAAAGCTAATTCGCTCTAATTAGGCCTTGCTGACGGTTAGCTGAAGAGAGAACAACTACCAAGCACAAAATAAAACTTTTCCATGAGTAAACAAGCTTGTCATTTGTTTGTTTGTTTGTTTGTTTGTTTGCTTAACGCCCAGCCGACCACGAAGGGCCAAAGCAGGGCGGTGCTGCTTTGACATATAACGTGCGCCACACACAAGACAGAAGTCGCAGCACAGGCTTCATGCCTCACCCAGTCACATTATTCTGACACCGGACCAACCAGTCCTAGCACTAACCCCATAATGCCAGACGCCAGGCGGAGCAGCCACTAGATTGCCAATTTTAAAGTCTTAAGTATGACCCGGCCGGGGTTCGAACCCACGACCTCCCGGCCGATCACGGGGCGGACGCCTTACCACTAGGCCAACCGTGCCGGTAAGCTTGTCATTAGCATAAAACAAAAACGTTGTCCATATTCGGGGTCGTACCCCAACTACCCTCAGTTTAGCAAGGAAAGTGCTTGCACCGTGTCATAGTTGACCATTTCAAGGCTATGAGCACATGTATTTGTTGTGATACCATTTGTGAAAAACAGAAAAGCTCTTGCTGACACTGTGCCGACTTGCAGGTGCGCAATAACAGAGCTCAAGCGAACGACATTTAACATCGCGATAAAAAAAAAACCGAATCATGATGACTGATTTGGTCTCGAGTGGCTTCAGCTTGAATAAAAACACATTGTTGCAAACTGTGTGTATACAGGGCCGGACCCGGGGGGGGGGGGGGGGTTCCAGGGGTTCCGGAGCCCCACCCTTGGAAAAAGCATGTACCTTGCTTTGAGTGTTTTTAATTTTTTAATTTTTTTTTTAATAAATTCGCTGATTTGCCCCCCCCAAAAAAGGAGGAACCCCCCCCCCCCCCCCCCTTACAACTCATTTGGTCCGGCCTTGTGTATAGTCACGTAGGCCGTGTACGTGTCACAGTTGTAATGTTCTTTCGTTTGTGTTTGGCTCAACTGTAGTATTTTCTTTTTTTTTTCTTCCCCGCCCCCACCCCCCCCCCCCCCCCCCCCACCTCTTTTTAAGCAGCATTTGATATATTGTGATCTTATTTTATTTTATTTATTTTTTTTTTTTTTTTTGGGGGGGGGTGATTTTTTTGGTTCGAAAGGGTGTTTATGTCTTGAGTGAAGCTCGGGACACGATTTTGGATTAGTGAGATCTTACGTTTATCACCTTTGGTTAATGCAGTTTCTGTGTCTCCAGAAGTCCAATGCTCTTATGTTTGAACAGGGAGCAGAAGATAGCCAACGTTCGTCGTCTCCATTTGAATTACTCGTTCCCTGCAGTGAACGCTTAACATAAGATTGAATAGTCTTCCTTCGTGGTTGTTTACGTGTGAAGTTAAAAATAAAGTAATCTTTCTTCTCTATAGTAGCATAATTCCAACTAAAACGTCAAACTTTATAACTTAGCGATTCTACTCACAGAACAGAAGATAACAAACAGAACAGAACAGAACAGAACATACATATATGCACGTGCTCATCTTCAACACTGGAACATGACATGCTATGTGGTACCATGTCTGTTTTTCACCAATTCTCAACACGCTGACATAAATTTGATCAAAGCCACTTTGCTGGAAATGCTCCTTGCAAGGAATTTAAAAACAAGTCGCGTAAGGCGAAATTATTACATTTAGTCAAGCTGTGGAACTCACAGACTGAAACTGAACGCACTGCATTTCTTTTTACAATGACCGTAGTCCGCCGCTTGTGCAAAACGGAGTGAAACTGACGAGCCTGTTTAGCGCGGTAGTGCTTTCGCTGTGCTGCATAGCACGCTTTTCTGTGCCTCTCTTCGTTTTAACTTTCTAAGCGTGTTTTTAATCCAAACATATCATATCTATATATTTTTGGAATTAGGAACCGACAAGGAATAAGATGAAATTGTTTTTAAATCGATTTCGGAAATTTAATTTTGATCATAATTTTTCTATTTTTAATTTTTAGAGCTTGTTTTTAATCCAAATATAACATATGTATATGTTTTTGGAATCAGAAAATGACGAAGAATAAGATGACATTATTTTTGGATCGTTTAATAAAAAAAGAATTTTAATTACAAGTTTCCGATTTCTAATGACCAAACTCACTCATTAGTTTTTAAGCCACCAAGCTGAAATGCAATACCAAACCCCGGCCTTCGTCGAAGATTGCTTTGCCAAAATTTCAATCAATTTAATTGAAAAATGAGGGTGAGACAGTGCCACCTCAACTTTTACAAAAAGCCGGATATGACGTCATCAAAAGTATTTATCGAAAAAAAGAAAAAACATCCGGGGATATCATTCCCAGGAACTCTCATGTCAAATTTCATAAAGATCTGTCCAGTAGTTTGGTCTGAATCGCTCTACACACACACACCTACAGACAGACAGACAGACAGACACACACACACACACACACACACACACACACACACACACACACACACACACACATACACCACGACCCTCGTCTTGATTCCCCCTCTATGTTAAAACATTTAGTCAAAACAATACAATACAATACAATACAATAACTTTATTAATCTCTAAAAGAGAAATTGCATTGCTGAGCTTTTGTGTCCGTAATAAAACATACATAAAACATTCAAAAATAAACATTTGTTCTTTGTCATTCATACATTCTTGTGTTCTTATACATTTCTTCAATTCATACATCAATATTCTATCATAATTATGTACATACATTTATTCTTTTTTAACAGTCTGTCTTCAAACGCATCTCAGAGAGGGAGGCTAGAGATTTGTGTTGTGCCATAGGTAAAATCATGTGCTTAGCTATGAAGTAATGTTATCACATGTTATTTAAGGAAAATGAGTAAATATATGTACCAAGCGTATAACATCAGCAAAACTGAGAAAATACAGCACATTGGTTATCACATAAGAAAGTATATTAAAAATAAATTAACATGCATTCACCATCAACAATGCACAAACGAAAGTCAGCACCTTGCCGGTTATCACATATTGTCTAAGAGAGTAGAATAAGAGTATATAATCATAATCATGCAAAACAAAATCAACAATACTGAAACAATACAAAACTTGACTAAATGTAAAAAGACAAAAAGATGAGTGCAGTGTTCAGAACGAGTTGAAGCGTGATGCTCTAATATCACTGTCGCAAACACATACAGATGCGACACTGATACAGTAATTAGACTGAAACGAAAGCATTTGCCAGAATGCACAGCATTGTCATGCCGTGCCATTCTCCGACGGGCGTGTGTTGAAAAGTTGTGCATTGTATTTCATGTGTGAATAGGAGAGGATTACAAAGTGTAATCATCAAAAATATCCCATTTCATCTACTGTTTTGTCTTTGTTTATTTTTTTTACTTGTTTTTGAAAAATAAAATATATTTTTATTTGGGTATTTCTTTCCCGTTCGTGTTATGTTTGTTTGCTTGCTGTTTTGTTTTTGTGTTTTTTCCCTTCATTAGTTTCCACTTTTCTCTTCATCTTTAGCCTTTTTGGCACCTGTGCTGATGTAAAGTATTTAACTCCCAGGACCTTTCATCATATCAAGTTCAGCCCTGCGTTGAGGTAGTCCAGCATCATGCGAGGGTGAGGTGGAGGGGGGGGGGTTGAAAAATCGAGTATTATCGATACCTGACGTCATATGTATCCGAAAGTCTTTACCAGTGACTGTGATCTGTTGGAACACGTCGGGGTGCTTGAGACAAACCGACTTCAAACTTTTGGGGTTCAAGTTTTCAGCCACCATCTCGTCAATAATCAAACTAACCACTCTTGATAAGCCTGCGAAAGTCAGAGGTTATTTCCACGCGCTTTGCGTGGGGTGGCACGTTCAACTTTGATCCTAACCTTTTGTTGACAGCTTCGGGGATAAGAGCGTACACGGGCCGACTGTAGGGTCACTGAGTGACGGTACATCGCGCACGTGCTCTTCAGCATGGTGCACAGAGCAGTGATGAGAGAGACGGCGTGCTCCGCGCTTGAGGAATGTGATGATTATCAGAGCCGTGTGTTTTTCAGCGAGTTCAACACTTCAGTGTGACAGAAGTAGGCAGATTTAGACCACAACGGGTGTCAGAGAAACTAAATCGTGTGTATGTGTGTGTGTGTCAGTGTGTGTGTGTGTGTGTGTGTGTGTGTGTGTGTGTGTGTGTGTGTGTGTGTGTTGTGTGTGTGTATGCGTGTGCGTATGTATCTATGTGTTTTTGTGTATGTGTGTGTTCGTGTGTGTGTGTGTGCATGTTCTTGTGCGTATGTGTGCTTGTTTGTGTGAGTGTGCGTACATGCGTACGTGCGAGCGTAAGTGCGTGTGTCGCTTGCATTTGGTGGGAGAAGACAACCTTCTCGACAACCTTTACCAATTAATCAAGTCAAACATTTGATCTGTATTAAATGCTTAACTTGATCTGGGGCAGAGTGGCGTGCCCTTTGAGCCACAACCGTGCTGATCGAAAGCTCTCTAAATTATCGGGTCGCAGTGATTGGTCCCATTTATCTTCATCGGTCTGGCGGGTCGGGGACATTACGACGCTAATCGAGAAACGACAAATATAAATGCGGAAGAAGACGAAATGAAAGGATTCATAACACTCTGGTGCAGTGAAACCAGAATGTTGTGGTTAAGCTATGCCAACAGGAGCCGAGAATGGAGAAAATCGATGGTGATGGTGTCGGTGGTTCACCTGAACTGGGGGTGGATGGGGACAACCGAGGGATATTTGGCAATGAGGGAAAGTGAAAGAAGCCATTTGCCCTGGCCTTCCACAAAGACGAACACTTTTCAGTACTTAAACTTAACAGTTACTCGGCTGAGTCAGAATAACATGAAATAACATCAAGGTTACCAATATGAAAAAAAACACAATACCCTGTGTTTTATTTTGATGATTACACGCCCTTTCTCTTGCAAATGTTATACAGTTTCAGATCCATGCCGGTTAACTGCTTTCACTCGCTGTAGTTGAGACAACGTGAGTTAGTTTTAAAGTTGGACCATCTCAAGTTTTCTTTATGACGTTAGTTAACACTCCTCAGATAATATAAGATGTTTGGTGGCTTGTTGACAGACCAGCTTTTTTGTTGGTCCAAGGGGACCATATCGTCTTTTGTTTCATCTTTATCGACCAAGGCCGAAGGCCGCGGTTGATAAATATGAGACAAAAGGCGATATGCTCCCCGAGGACCAACAACAAAGTGCTGGTCTGACAACAAGCTACCAAACATCGTTTTTGTCATCATTTTGGTTGTGCAACAAAATGCACAATAACCCACAGGGAGACGAATTTTTAGAATCGAACTCCGGGCCACAAAGCATCGTCACAGTAGCAAGAGATAACACGTCAAACTTGTATGTGACGTCAAACGTAGCTTGTTGACGCTTTTCTTCCAGTCTGAAAATGTACAGAGCTGCGATACCTGTGAATTCAGTAAGTGTTGAGCATATTTCTTTTCTTTTAAGTGTTTAGGACTTTTCGTTGTGGACTTTGCGATTACAGAGATAAGTTGCAAATTGACCATGAGTCGCCGCGGTAATTATCAACATTGATTGAGTCTTTGAGAGTGAATGCTTACAATCGTTGTCCTCGGAAACACAAATCCAAAGCCACGATGGTTCCACACATCAAACAATCAGCCTGATTGGCTTTTACTTTGACAATCCACGTTTCACATGAAAGCTCAAACCCATTCACCACCTCGAGTTATTGCATGGGGAACATGAGATTTATTTAACAGGTGTTTGTGAATGAAAACTCGTGAAAATGATGACAATACCTTTTAACATGTTTCTGCTGCGTTGCGTAATTTCACCAAACTAAAAGCCGCTAGGAACAAGTTATTAGCGGGAAATGTACACTGTAAGATTTCAAGATGGTTTCAAGACCCTGAAATTAATCCTGATGGCTCTTCAGATACAGGATTAGCACTGGGGGGAAATTACGTACGACCGATAGCAACGTCCGACCTCAAGAAGTAAGGAAATGGAATCAGAAGCTATCAAGCTGAACTGCAGATAAACTAAACTAAGCGAAGGAATGCAAAAATGCAGTCAACACTATCAGATTAATTAGCTGGTACTACATGAGATTTATCATGAAATATTTTGTCAACGGCTGATTCGTTATCACTCAGCAGCTCTCGGCTAGTGATGTTTCCTCGTAGGATGAGACAGGCACGTAACACAACATTAATAACAACGACCCACCTTCTACCCCTCTTTCTCAACATCATCACTATTGTCGTCGTCGTCGTCGTCGTCATCGTGATAATCATCAACATCATCATCATCATCATCACTATCATCATCATCGTCATTAACATCATCATCATCGTCATCATCATCATCATCATCATCAACATCATCATCATCGTCGTCGTCGTCGTCGTCGCTGCTGCTCGTTGTTTTAATCATCGTCAAAATCATCACTGGCACCACTCCATTTCCTCAGGCTTCAGTCATGTGCAGAGTCTGAACTGCGTAAAAGTGCATTCTGAAGTTTACAAACAAAATGATGCGCAAGAACAAGAACAACAAAATAATAATATACCAAAGCAAATCCAGGCGCCTGCCAAGCCTCCACAGGAACCGTGTCAATATTTGACCCACAGTATCATCTCAACCTCTCTATCAAGATCAAAGGACGCCCTCACTTAACCTTTAAATATGAGAAGATTTTCAGATGTTCTCGGCATACGCATCGTGTTTCCGAAAACTTTCGCAGGCTAGTTTAGGTTGGGAAAGAAGGTGAACACAATTCCCGAGTAACAGTGTATAACCTTGTGATTAACCAGAGGTGGCAAACATAAGAATTAACTCATCCAGAAACGTGTTTCGGGCTTCCTTCGAGACAAATAACATTATCACAAAAAGGAAAAAAGAGGAAAAAAAACAGTCACAAGAGTTTGACACACATGTCCTAAAACAAAACAAAAGATAATACAGTTGGGAAGACTGAAAGAACATCAAAACTGCGAAATGAACACAGCCTACGTGACTCAACACACAGTTCACAACTCTCTTTTTTCCATATAAAAGGAAGGCAGCGAGCCAAGTGAGTGTTTAAACCTTAAATCCCTGTCGAGACCCAATCAGTTAAACATCGGCCTGATTTGTATTTTATCGCGATATTAATGTCGTGTGCGGGAGCTCCGTTAATGAGTATCTGCACGTCGGCAAAGTGTCAGCGAGAGCTTTTTCGTTAATAAAAAAAATGGTTATAAAAGAGCTTTACTTTAAAGATGTTACTTTACTCTGATCGGACAAAGAATTACACCAACACACCTAGTATCTTGCTTTTATTTCTGAGGTATAACTTTACAACAAAGAAAACACCTCTCATTCGTCCATCTCCGGCCGTTTTGGCGACAACAAAACTACGACAAATAAGAAAATCGTTTCTTTCGTGCATTTGTACAGAGGATTAAACGGTCTTTTATCAGTTTCGCTCTCCCTTGCAACCGGGACATTCTGGAAACGCTCAAAAAGACCACAACTCGCCTAGTTACTCTTACTCCGAGCGACGATTCTGGAGTCAGTTGAGAATGTCCGTTAGTCTTTCGCGAATACGCTGAAATAATCCAAGGCATAAAGGTGTCCCAGCTAATGACGCCAGAGGCTACGGAAAGCTCGTGTGTGTCTTGCAGAGTAGTGAAATTGATGTGTTTAAAAACAGTGAGATTACCTGACTCTAACATTATAGTCCAGGCATATTAGAGAACAACGTTGAAGTGACAATGACTATGTTTAAAATGTCCCTTATCAGAAAGTTCAACCTCAGTCCTTTGATGTTTATTAAACACATTTTCATATAAAGTTGGCGCTTCATACGGAAAAATGGCTTTGAAATTGACCCAAATCCTTCTTTGGGCTCTGTAAATGTCGTTTGGGGGTATGGTTGTAAAATGGTATCTACTGGTCACCCCAATGTATAAACTGAAAACTCTTTCTGCACCAGAACACGCAGAAAGGATTGTATCTGCCTGATGTCTGATGCTTTTCAAAATCCCCAACCACTAACACCTTCAAAACGGACTTTAACTGACACTGTTGTTTTTCCCTATATAATCCTTACTATTTTTCCGAGACGTCGTCGTGTTGTGTATTTAGCTTGCCACAACCTCATACATGGTCCTAAAAGTTAAAGTTGAAGAAAATACTAAAGATAAATGAAAAAGCTGACGCAGTGTCATTCGCACCGTGAATCCCCCCATGGGAACATACTAAAGTCTGGTTCCAAGTAGGCTCAATTTCCTTCTATTTCTTTGTATTTCTGCCTCGTAGGGGTAGGGGTGTTCAAACCAAAGGCACCTTTAAACCAAAATTCAAATCACACATCTTACAATACTAAGACACTCAGCAGTAAAAGGGTGTCTGCTGGTAAAAAATTCCAAACAATCCTAAAAGTACTTCACTACTAAAAGTGCTTTTAAAAAGAGCCGTTATTTTTCCCTCTATATTCAGTATTGTGTTTTCTGCGAACATGTAGTCTATTTAGATGGTTGTCGTGTGCACTTGAGTTGCTAAAGCGTTTTCAGTTGGGCATATGTCGAAAAGCAAAGAATTAGCCCTTTGAAAACCATCAGAACTGTCACACAAAAATAACATTTACCTATCTCACCAACTGACCAAACATAGGGCTTTTCCTTATGTATTATGTATTGTCGTGTTTTTTGTAGCATACTTGTGAAAACAGCCACCACTGTTGTAAATGATACTTTAAAGAGCATTATTTCATTTTTACAGTTGAAGGACAACCTGGACTGCCGTATATTACAGCTGTTTTACAATCAGCCAAAATTTTCTTAACAAACGTATGTTAAGAACAACTCCCATAGTGAAATTGAAGGAAAACAAATTGAAAATCCCCCTGCCATAGAGGAGCTAAAGAATCAACAATAAACGACTGCATGGATAGCTTGATGCACGAATGCATTGCGGACATGTTTGTCTCCAACCAAGAGAAAGTTCCAAAAAATCCCTTTTGTGCTTCTTATTATACAGTGACGTCAAAGACAGCCTTTTCTGCTGTTCATACATTCAGGGGTTATGGTTACACTAAACGACGTAGTTGTAGCCATACTGCCATCCAGATTTATTTTTTCATTGCGAGCAGTCACAGGGTGTTTGTGCTGTCTGCCAACCGTTAGATGACCCCGCCCAAGTCTGTTAAGGGACCGTTTGACCGTTATAGAACGCGTCTTTTTGATTTTTTGGCACAGTTGGAAACGGTTGATTTTTATCCCTACCATTGTTTCCAAACATTATATAGGAATGTTTTGTGAACAACGGATAATAGCCGCTACTCGCATGTGTAGCAAAAGTGAGCGTACATACTCACCCTGGTCGTCCAGCCGTTGTCCGTTGCCCGTCTTTATCTGTCTGTACTGAACATTACCTTTGGATATTTCTCCAACGCTATGAAGTGAAGAAACACCAAATGTTGCAAAATGTTGTATGACCCCATTTTGGCTGATTGTAAAACAGCTGTAATATACGGCAGTCCAGGTTGTCCTTCAACTGTAAAAATGAAATAATGCTCTTTAAAGTATCATTTACAACAGTGGTGGCTGTTTTCACAAGTATGCTACAAAAAACACCACAATACATAATACATAAGGAAAAGCCCTATGTTTGGTCAGTTGGTGAGATAGGTAAATGTTATTTTTGTGTGACAGTTCTGATGGTTTTCAAAGGGCTAATTCTTTGCTTTTCGACATATGCCCAACTGAAAACGCTTTAGCAACTCAAGTGCACACGACAACCATCTAAATAGACTACATGTTCGCAGAAAACACAATACTGAATATAGAGGGAAAAATAACGGCTCTTTTTAAAAGCACTTTTAGTAGTGAAGTACTTTTAGGATTGTTTGGAATTTTTTACCAGCAGACACCCTTTTACTGCTGAGTGTCTTAGTATTGTAAGATGTGTGATTTGAATTTTGGTTTAAAGGTGCCTTTGGTTTGAACACCCCTACCCCTACGAGGCAGAAATACAAAGAAATAGAAGGAAATTGAGCCTATTTGGAACCAGACTTTAGTATGTTCCCATGGGGGGATTCACGGTGCGAATGACACTGCGTCAGCTTTTTCATTTATCTTTAGTATTTTCTTCAACTTTAACTTTTAGGACCATGTATGAGGTTGTGGCAAGCTAAATACACAACACGACGACGTCTCGGAAAAATAGTAAGGATTATATAGGGAAAAACAACAGTGTCAGTTAAAGTCCGTTTTGAAGGTGTTAGTGGTTGGGGATTTTGAAAAGCATCAGACATCAGGCAGATACAATCCTTTCTGCGTGTTCTGGTGCAGAAAGAGTTTTCAGTTTATACATTGGGGTGACCAGTAGATACCATTTTACAACCATACCCCCAAACGACATTTACAGAGCCCAAAGAAGGATTTGGGTCAATTTCAAAGCCATTTTTCCGTATGAAGCGCCAACTTTATATGAAAATGTGTTTAATAAACATCAAAGGACTGAGGTTGAACTTTCTGATAAGGGACATTTTAAACATAGTCATTGTCACTTCAACGTTCCCTTCACTAAAGTGGCTAAGATGCCTGGACTATTAGGGCGACAAGGATTTAGGGTTTGTGTTCGTGTACACTACATTGGGGTGTGCACGTTAAAGATCCCACGATTGACAAAAGGGTCTTTCCTGGCAAATTTGTATAGGCATAGATAAAAATGTCCACCAAATACCCGTGTGACTTGGAATAATAGGCCGTGAAAGGTGAATGCTCGCCCTAATAGGCTTGAGGTTTGCTGGCCGATGTGAATGCGTGATAATTATTATATTGTGTAAAAAATTCTTTCTCACACGGCATAAATAAATCCCTGCGCCTTGAATCCGTGGTTGAGATATGTGCGCGATATAAATTGCATATAATAATAATAATAATGTATTAACGCAGCACATGACCCATATAATTGGTACCCTTCCTTTGACTAATTTGAAGTATCTGGCACAGTGTTGCCCCCCTCCCCCCCCCCCCCCGCCTCACCCAAGCCCCTTCACATAAACAGGTACATACAGATACAAGGACATGTTTCAGATCACGTAACCGTAACTGTGTATTTTGGATGAGGCATATCGTTTTAAAGACATTCTTGTTTGCCGAAAAGACAATGCACACTCGCCATTGTTCTCATGCCACGTGAGTGAGTCAAGCCAGAAAAAAATCTTCCAACACACAATCAAGCAATAAAGCAGCCAACCAAAGGAACTAAACAAGCCCCAAAAAGGAAGAGTCAAGTCAAGTCAAGTCAAGTCAAGTCAAATCAAGTCAAGTCAAGTCAAACAGTTTATTTACCAAATGCAAAGCACAGGATTTTGTTATGGTGTATGCATCCAAACTTCACACTCCTTCCACACGCATATTATATCATAATAAATATGTACAGATAAAGTGTTCAATTTCACTGGGCCTATTTACATGTGTACACCAACCAGACAGTTCAAAACGGACTGGTTGTTCTTTTAGCACCAATTTGACAGGAGTAATCACAGGTTACATGGATAAAGATAAATGAATTCCCTAAAATCATATCTAAAAATATAGTCATCAATATAATAAATCCGAGTACACACTAACACAGTTATTCAAATGACACAACCCTTACATCTATTAAGATATTTCATTTAAGGATACTCGATCCCTTTCAAAAAAGAGGTAACTAGATGTGCGACGGGAATGATAAATGAGTGTCTAATATGTGACCCTCCACCACGAAATGAGTCGCATGTCACCTCGCGCGGTTCTGCGCTAGGCTTAATATAAGTCCGGGGAGTGTCTTGTAACAGTGTGAGGGTCACCTTAGTCACAGGCTTATAACTCAAACAGTTTTTGCTCTTTTCTAAAACGGGTTTCACCACTGGATAGAGCATAAAAAACTCTTTAGGAAAATGTAAAAATATGAAAATCATGCAAAGGTGACATGCGACTCATTCCGTGGTGGAGGGTCACATATGTCCATTTTAAAATCTAGTCAACCCGTTTACTAAAACTTACACCTTGTGATATGTATATGTTCTTTGATCATGATTTTACTGTGGGGTCCTGATTTGGCCTATATGGTCCGCTGGACCCAAAAAGCAACAGATATCAATCAATCTATCAATCATTTTACTGTGGTAGAGCTTTTGCTCTTTCAAAATCAGTAGTCGCTGAAAATAAACTTCAGCGACAGAAACATCAATGTTGAAGTGTTATGAATGTGTATTGAACAGGCGATGAGAACAAGGTGTGTGCGTGATGCGTGTAAGTTGTGCATATGATTTGTGTCGATGAGAGTGGCTAGGGAGTGGCTGTTTTAATTAGCTGTGCTCTGGTCTTTCACCAACACATATTTAGAACATAAATTAATTTATGATACAATCATCAATGGGATTGTCTCCCGCACTTGTTAACACACCTTAAAAACCTCTTAAGCACTATTTGTTTCAAAAATCAGAACGAGCGTAAAGGTGGTTTTCAATGAAAATTAAGTTTTTAAAATGTGTGTGTGTGGTGTGTGTGTGTGTGTGTGTGTGTGTGTGTGTGTGTGTGTGTGTGTGTGTGTGTGTGTGTGTGTGTGTGTGTGTGTTTTCAATATTCAACAGTAAAGTTCAATGTTACAAATTGAAACCATCGATCATGCATATTTTATCGAAGAAGAGTGTCGAGGCATGAAACATTAGAAATGCGACCAGCCGTTGATGTCGCCTCGAATCCTGATGATTCAGCAGCAACACTTGGTGTTGTAAAACCACCATGCATTTATAAAGTTTAAACTGCTTGGTTTACAACATTGCTGACATTTCAGCCTTACCATCGCGTCGTCAGTTTTGGCTCTGTCTGTTCTGTTTGTCTTTCTATAACCACCATAAGTTCACCGCACCACGCAATTGTCATTTCAGTTCAGTGTGTGTTATGTGTGTGTGTGTGGTGTGTGTGTGTGTGTGTGTGTGTGTGTGTGTGTGTGTGTGTGTGTGTGTCTGTCTGCCTGCCTGTATGTCTTTATGTCGGTCTGTTCGCCTGTTTGCCTTTGGTTTGTGTCTGACTGGCTGGCTGTTTGTCTGTCTGTCCGTCTGTCTGTCTATTTGTCTGTCTGTCTGTCCGTCTGTCTGTCTATTTGTCTGTCTGTCTGTCTGTCTGTCCGCCTGTCTGTCTGTCTGTCCGTCTGTTTGTCCGCCTGTCTGTCTGTCTTTTTGTCTGTCACATTGGGTGTGCACGTTAAAGATCCCACGATTGACAAAGGGGTCTTTCCTGGCAAAATTGCTTAGGCACAGTTAATAATTGTCTACCTATACCCGTGTGACTTGGAATAATAGGCCGTGAAAGGTAAATATGCGCCGAAATGGCTGCAATCTACTGGCCGTATACAATTTCATCTCACACGGCATCACTGCAGAGCGCCTAGAACTGTACCCACGGAATATGCGCGATATAAGACTCATTGATTGATTGATTGATTGATGAAAGGGAGGAGATGCTGCAGGCCTAAATTCAATATTCAACAGACGTAAACTTTTGTGTTACCACTTGAAACCACCAAACCGTTGGGATCATGCATCTTTCATCGAATAAGAGTATCGTGGCATGAAATAATTATTAGAAATGGGACCAGTCGCTGATTGAGCCTCGAATCCTCAGGATTCAGCAGACAGGCTTGTTTTTATCAAATCAAAGTTATCACATTTTTGAATTTTTGAGACAATATTGCTGACGTTGCAGCCTTTTCGTCGCGCCATCATCCTCCTCATCATCTGTCTCTCTCTCTGTCTCTCGCTTTCTCTCTCTCTTTCTTTCTCTCTCTCTCTCTCTCTCTCTCTCTCTCTCTCTCTCTCTCTCTCGCTATCTCTCTCTCTCTCTCTCTCTCTCTCTCTCTCTCTCTCTCTCTCTCTCTCTCTCTCTCTCTCTCTCTCTACACTACGCAACACTACAATACAATACAATACTATACAAAGTATGTATTTATTGTCTCAAGTTGAGACATCCATCATATGGTTGGTTCGTCGCATCCGCCTCTTCTGTTTTTTACATTTAGTCAAGTTTTGACTAAATGTTTTAACATAGAGGGGGAATCGAAACGAGGGTCGTGGTGTATGTGCGTGCGTGTGTGCGTGCGTGTGTGCGTGCGTGTAGAGCGATTCAGACCAAACTACTGGACCGATCGTTATGAAATTTGACATGAGAGTTCCTGGGAATGATATCCCCGAACGTTTTTTTCATTACATTTAGTCAAGTTTTGACTAAATGTTTTAACATAGAGGGGGAATCGAGACGAAGGTCGTGGTGTATGTGCGTGTGTGTGTGTGTCTGTCTGTCTGTCTGTGTGTCTGTCTGTGTGTGTGTGTGTGTGTGTAGAGCGATTCAGACTAAACTACTGGACCGATCTTTATGAAATTTGACATGAGAGTTCCTGGGTATGATATCCCCGAACGTTTTTTTCATTTTTTTGATAAATGTCTTTGATGACGTCATATCCGGCTTTTCGTGAAAGTTGAGGCGGCACTGTCATGCCCTCATTTTTCAACCAAATTGGTTGAAATTTTGGTCAAGTAATGTTCGACAAAGCCCGGACTTCGGTATTGCATTTCCGCATTGTGGCTTAAAAATTAATTCATGACTTTGGTCATTAAAAATCTGAAAATTGTAAAAAAAATATTTTTTTTTATAAAACGATCCAAATTTACGTTTATCTTATTCTCCATCATTTTCTGATTCCAAAAACATATAAATATGTTATATTTGGATTAAAAACAAGCTCTGAAAATTAAATATATAAAAATTATTATCAAAATTAAATTTTCCAAATCAATTTAAAAACACTTTCATCTTATTCCTTGTCGGTTCCTGATTCCAAAAACATATAAATATGATATGTTTGGATTAAAAACACGCTCAGAAAGTTAAAACGAAGAGAGGTACAGAAAAGCGTGCTATCCTTCCCAGCGCAACTACTACCCCGCTCTTCTTGTCAATTTCACTGCCAATGCTGTGAGCGGTGGACCACGAGTATACGGTCTTGCTGCGTTGCATTGCGTTCAGTTTCATTCTGTGAGTTCGACAGCAACTTGACTAAATATTGTATTTTCGCCTTACGCGACTTGTTCATTTTTTCGATAAATACCTTTGATGACGTCATATCCGGCTTTTTGTAAAAGTTGAGGCGGCACTGTCACACCCTCATTTTTCCATTAAATTGATTGAAATTTTGGCAAAGCAATCTTCGACGAAGGCCGGACTTCGGTATTGCATTTCAGCTTGGTGGCTTAAAAATTAATTAATGACTTTGGTCAATAAAAATCTGAAAATTGTAAAAACAACTTATTTTTTTCTAAAACGATCCAAATTTACGTTCAGCTTATTCTTCATCATTTCCTGAGAATATGTTATATTTGGATTAAAAACAAGCTCTGAAAATTAAAAATATAAAAATTATTATCAAAATTAAATTGTCGAAATCAATTTAAAAACACTTTCATCTTATTCCTTGTCGGTTCCTGATTCCAAAAACATATAGATATGATATGTTTGGATTAAAAACACGCTCAGAAAGTTAAAACGAAGAGAGGTACAGAAAAGCGTGCTCTCCTTCTCAGCGCAACTACTACCCCGCTCTTCTTGTCAATTTCACTGCCTTTGTCATGAGCGGTGGACTGACGATGCTACGAGTATACGGTCTTGCTGAAAAATTGCATTGCGTTCAGTTTCATTCTGTGAGTTCGACAGCTTGACTAAATGTTGTATTTTCGCCTTACGCGACTTGTTTAATATTTGTTCCTGTTTAATTTTTATTTTATTTTCTGTTTTTCTCAGCTCGGTGTCAACTAATAATTATGGCGAATCGGTTTGATGAAATACATTTACAGGGCTCCCCACGAACGCCCGTCCTAGAGGGTCCCGGGACCCCCACTTTTAATGTTTAGAGGGTCCATGGACCCGGGTACCCCCTTAGCAGAGTTTTAGAGGGTCCCAAGAGTCCCGGGTCCCCAAACCCCCTATTTACATATATCGCATTGTAACCGCGAATACTGTGATATGAACTGTTTTGTTTGTTTTATCAGAATATTCTTCTTCTTCTTCTTGTCGATCACTCAGATGGAAACGCCGGTTCTCCGCGCAAATGTTGCCGTGCGCTGTAGGTCGTCCAGACTGCCATAGAGCTTCCCTTGCACCGTGGTCGCCTCCGCCCAGATCTGGCTCCTGAGGCCATCGTGTAGTGGGCAAGTCTGCAGCAGGTGTTCCGTTGTCATGCTGCCTGTTTGACAAGGGCACTGGTCTGACTGGCCAATTCTGAGCTTGGTGAAAAGGTGGTGGTTCATTCGGTTGTGGCCTGTCCGCAGCCTGAATATGAGGACCTGCTGAGACCTTGTGAGCAGGTGAAAGGCGTCGTTTTTGTTGTAGTGTGGGTGCTGCTCCAACCACTTTTTGTGTTGCTTGGCCTTGATGATGGTCTTGGCTTCTTTGAAGGTGGTTGATCTGTCATTCTGGTCCTTCGTAGTGCCCTCCTTTGCCAGAGTATCTGCGAGGAGGATACTTCAACAAAACCAAGTCAAATACAACACACACGAACACTTTGTTCCCGCGTAAAAAATGGGATAATTAGTGTTTGCACTTTGACTTAGCTGACGACTAAAGTCTGAAAAGAGTATACGGGACGCACGTACGACAGAGGAAATTGAGTGCGTCCCGGGACCCGCTCTTTGCTGGTTTAGTGCGTCCCGGGACCCCCTCCATGAATTTCTAGCACGTGATTTCGGCTTATAGTGCGTATAGGACGCAGGGACGCGCTCTATGGGGAGCCCTGATTTATTGTCCGAGATGCACCAAAATCTCTTCATGCAACGCTCAACTCTGACAGTGATCTTGCACCAACTATCAGAATAGGCCTCGTTCTTATGTTTTTTTGACAGAAAATGAACATTTCAAAACGTCCGAACATGTCAGAATAAGACAAACTTAGTCCTATGCATTGTTGTAAGACGAACATGTTATTAAACTGCCTGTAAGCTCCGCCTCGTTGCGTCGTTATGCAACTGTTCTGATCGAAGAAGGTCATACTAATTACATATTTGCTGTGTGCGGCAAAAGCACGATGTTTGTTGAACAAAAGAGACATGGAGTTCTATACAATATTAGTGAGAAACCGCATAAAAAGCCACGTTCTTATACGCACCACGGGACATGCTCGTAGTTTACAGCAGTGGCATACGAAAATTTCAGATGTGCATGTTCCATTTGATTGTCGTTATTGTGTGTGGTGTTAGAAATTTTCTGAATTAACTTGTGCTTACTGCTGTGTTGTGGTGTAAATGTTTCTTCCTCTTCGTTGTTTGAACTGATATTGGTGATGGTACGTTCTTTTGGAGACTGACGCGACTTGTGCCACAGAGAGGTGTCCACGCCTCTTCTCATCGAGGACATCGTGCTGCATGCATCTCATTAGCCAGATTCATCCTCTTTTGCGGTAAGTTTGCAACTCCTGAATGTACTTCCAGTAAACGATTCACATACAAAAATGCTCTTCGTCATAAAGAGGGCGTCATCTTAAAAAGTAACCGAACTATGGTTTGGCATTGGATAACTTCAAAGGCTGAACTGGACACACACAATAGATTGTTTTTGAATACTTGGTTTGCAGTTTACATATTAAATAACATTGTACTGTACAGGAAACAATGCGCTTTGTTGTAAAGGGGGCGTCATCTACAAACAAATAAAATAAAAGATCTGAAATTTGGTTTATCGAACGTTAGAAAGTAAATTCAATAAATGTTGTTTCTTCTTTGATTTACATATTTAAAGCAAATGATAATTGTTTACATATGAATTTCCTCAGTGTGCAATCTAATCTTGATAGTAGATGGGTGTTAAAAGGAGGGAATGAGGGGAGATTGAGGGATCGAGGGGGTGGGGGGGGGGGGCGGGGAGGGTGGATGTTAGAGAAGATGTGAGTCGGAGTTGCGCGTCCAATTTTCAAAACCTCATCAAAGTTACTCATTTTTTTAGAGCTCTGATTTTATACCAATATCCAAATCCTGTGACACGTTTTTAAATCTAAGTTGTTGGAAAATAAAAGGATGTGATAAATGTAGTTTCCAATTTGGAAACGTTATTTCTGCTTACGGGCAATGGCGCTTTGATGCACATGTGCTTGGAATAGTATGATTCGGACCATGCTGAGTATTGATCAATAATGTTGCAAAAAAACAACTATTGGAAGACACGGCAGTTTTTTTGTGTTTTTTTTACAAATATAACTATTGTGACATCAGAACAAAACATGTTGACCCAGTAATTACATATTGCATACATATCTAGGCCCCTAAAGAATATCACACGGTTTTACTGAATGTGTGTGTAATCTTCACACTTCCAGTTGCTTTTGGTTGAATATATTACCAGCTATTGTGTTTTCAGCGTAGCAATAGGGTCCGATATTTAGACGAGACAAGTATTATTATTATTATTATTGTGATCATTTTTATCATTAATCGACTCGTCGCATTATACTTGTTCGAGTCTAAATATCGGACCCTATTGCTACGCTGAAAACACAATAGCGATTATATAGCTGTTCTGACCTTGATTTGTTGTTCCAAACTTACAAAATGACAGTTTTTGAGTCGATGCGTTGATCTCAGGTTTTGATAGCAGTTTCTTATGCGCATTAGTTTTGCGCAGGCGCCACACTGACTTCGAAAAAACCCTCTATTTGACAACACAGCTGTTAAACAGCTTTTTATTAGTTCATTCGAATACAACAAAAAGAAGTTTGAGTTTTTTTTCATGTTGAACAAGACTGCTTATGAAGAAGACCAAAGCACAACATCAACGGAAAACTAGAAACAACTGAAGAACTAGGATGCAACAAGGGGAGGAGAAGAGAACAGCTAATCCGTACAACGCGAGCAGACGACAAGAAGTTTTCAGTTTGGGTGAATGGCATAATTTATACTTGTCTCGTCATGAAGCGAACTTTTCAACCTAAGTTATAAACGACTACATGAATGTTAGTGCCATGGGTTGTACATCAATACTTCAGGGGGGAAGTGGGGTATTTAGTGTGGAGTTACGAGATAAGAAAAGCCGAATGCGAAACTGAGTTTGTGTTAGTCGGCAACTGAGCTCACACAGGCACACAAAAACGGCTGTTCCGTTTTACTCCCCTGTTTGTACTACATCTTTCGACTTTGGGCATTTTGTGGTGTTTAGGGACAGAAAATAATTGGTTTAGTCCTGTTTCATCGGGAAGTTAGCAGAAAAGGGTATGCTATCGACATTTGTAAAGCTGAAAAACATTCCCGAGAAGAATTTCAAGTTGTCAGTGTATGCTGTTGTCGATAGAAACATCGCCGCGTGG
The DNA here is from genome assembly GCF_037325665.1 of Littorina saxatilis. Classification (NCBI taxonomy): domain Eukaryota; kingdom Metazoa; phylum Mollusca; class Gastropoda; order Littorinimorpha; family Littorinidae; genus Littorina; species Littorina saxatilis. The sequence continues at coordinate 33,871,453 of NC_090246.1, forward strand.
TACAGATGGGTAAACCGGAACCATGCGTCTTTGTTATTGACAATATGCTTTTGGATATTGAGAAAAATGGCCGACTTCCGTAGCATTATGCTTTGATGATCGGAAGAGACCATCCAATCACAGCCCCCGAATTCCCCCACGTGTTCATCAGAATAGCTATATAGGTAAATTGTTTCATTTTACTATTTCAAGATATATATATTGTGGTTATTGGAATAAATAAATAAATAGAATGTGAGGGCAATCAACAATTACTGAAAGGATAAAATGTAAACATTCTGATACATGTATAAGTCAAAACATGGACGAAGTTTTTCAATTGTAAACATTTGTCACCATTCAAAATCTTCTTTCCGGTGGATAGCTTTGCAACTTTCGGGATCTTATGCCTGCGCGCAATAAGTACTTCAAGTAAAATGACTGAACATTACAAGCAGTTCTTCAAATGTCATTCAGCTCTCTGGACACAGTTTAAAAAGACCGTCATTAGTTTTTGGCGATTTGCATTTTTTTTTAAAGCATGGAAAAACAAGATTATTGCAAGTACTGCAAAAGTCGTATTTGCATTTATTCATGTACCCCTGGTGAGTATAGTCAAATAAAACTTTGGGATTTTTGTTATTGCAACTGAAGTCAAATAAAACTTTGGGATTTTTGTTATTGCAACTGAAGTCAAATAAAACTTTGGGATTTTTGTTATTGCAACTGAAGTCAAATAAAACTTTGGGATTTTTGTTATTGCAACTGAAGTCAAATAAAACTTTGGGAATTTTTTTTATTGCAACTGAAGTCAAATAAAACTTTGGGATTTTTTTTATTGCAACTGAAGTCATGCATTTTGGGGATCTGCGAGGATCATGTCCTATGACCAACTGTGCAATACTACCACACACGTAAATCAAAACAAAAAAGTGAGGGGTTTAAAACAAAAACAAATCCGGCGAGTTGCAATAAATCTGACAAAAATGCCTGTCATGTTCAGACATTTTACTTGCAGTATCTCTTGTCTGTATGCTTGATGGCATAAGATCCTGATAGTTTCAAAGCAATTCACTGGGTCATTGCTCAAGGACATCTTTTGTTTGTTGTGACACAATAATATTTCGTTTGCGACCCCTTACGCGATTAATTGACACATACATCATTCAGAAAACCGCATCACGGTGGCCGAGTGGTAAGGCGTCCGCCCCGTGATCGGGAGGTCGTGCCCCGGTTCGAACCCCGGCCGGGTCATACCTAAGATTTTAAAATTGGCAATTTAGTGGCTGCTCCGCCTGGCGTCTGGCATTATGGGGTTAGTGCTAGGACTGGTTGGTCCGGTGTCAGAATAATGTGACTGGGTGAGACATGAAGCCTGTGCTGCGACTTCTGTCTTGTGTGTGGCGCACGTTATATGTCAAAGCAGCACCGCCCTGCTATGGCCCTTCGTGGTCGGCTGGGCGTTAAGCAAACAAACAAACAAACAAACATCATTCAGAAAGGTGTAACACAAGTAGTACACAAAACGACCCTTCCTAGATGGACAATGGATGGGACTTTCTTTTATGCTAGTGTTGCCTAATTTTAGTCTTTGTCGATTCTTTGGAAGTTATACCTTAGAATCTGTAAGATCGACTTTGGGGGGTGCCTTCATTTGAGCGGCTTTTAGGTGACCCTTCTAGAAAGAATTTTCAGGCAGAAACGTGTGCAAGCTTAAGTGACATATTGTGCATTCGAACTCGTTAACTGAGATACAAAAAGTGTTTGACAAGTTTATTTTTATATTATTAATTTCATCGAAGTGTCGCACGTTTTAAGTGAAATATTTTTTTCATCCTGCGTCGTCTTATATCTTTCGGAAAATTTGCAGAAGTTACATATGGCTTTTATGTTCATACTTTAAAGAGGGTTTGTTCTTAGAGACAACCCGGACAAAATATTCCTATAAACAGATAGTTAAAGGGATACTATATATTGATCTGACCGTTTTGGAGGAGTTTCTGGCAAATTTTGAGGAATCTGAAGAATCTAAGGAATCCACTGCACACGACACGGTTTGCTCGAAAACACACCACAAGTATGGTAATTAATTAGAAAATTAAACTAGACTTACGCTAGGAAGTTGAAGTTTAATTGAAATTATTAAGAGTCTATTGACAGGAACGGAGGAGTTACGTGAGTATTGTGCGCGCATGAGCAAGAAGTCAATGTTAAGAGCTGTGTGTGGTCACTAGACTGACGACTTATAGGGAGGGTCAGTTTATTGAATCATCATAAATCTACTGACAAGGGAGGGACGTAACTCCTCCGTTCCTGTCAATAGACTCTTAATAATTTCAATTAAACTTCAACTTCCTAGCGTAAGTCTAGTTTAATTTTCTAATTATTATTCATCTATTGACTACGTCACTACGTAGTCACGTGAGACTTCAGAAACAGTCTATGTGAACTCACACTCAATCAGACAATTAAAGAGTTCTAACTTTTATTCTCAAAGTAACCATCAAGAATTATCTGACCAAAATTTGAAACAGAAACATCTTTCTTGTAGAACTTAACAAACACTCTGTCACTTGCCCAACTACCAGCTTTGAGTATAGTTTTCAAGGGCACACTCTAACTCGCACTTCGTGTGGAATGTGCTGTGTATTTCTTTGTGTCTATGCCAGCACTCCGTAACACAGCTTTGATCCACCTGGAAAAAGTCTGTTTTCCTACAGCACAATGAGGTTTTGAATAACTGATGAAGAGTTGCTTCCCTTTCCTTAAGGGCTTAGTTACAGTCAAATATTTCTTCAAGTGACGTACAGGACAGAGTTTCTCATTATCTGTGAATTCGAGTATTTCAGCAGGTTCTGTGTGAAACCCAGGTTTAGTAGTCTTATGCTTGCTTGAAAACACTATCACACACTTCTGATCAAAAACTCTGATATCATCCACCATTAAAGAATGTAGAGCATGTCCCCTTTGACCTGTGACTAAAGCTACTAAGGCCAAAAAAAAAAACAGGTGTGGTTACGGTAACATAGCCAAAAAAAATAGGGTAGGTAGGTAGGCAATCACTTTTTTTTTTTTTTTAACTTTTTTTTCTAATGTGTACAAATTAAACCTACTTGACAGGGAAATAAGTGTGCGACTCGGGCGCTTTCGCTTTCATTGCGTTTTTTGCACTCGGTTTTTTTTTTCTTTTTTCTTTTTTGACAAATGTAATAAAAAGTTATAGGATCGGCCCCTAAAAATAGGGTAGGTCGGGTTACCGTAACCACACCTATTTTTTTTTTTAGGCCTAACATACACGTTTTCAGTGTCAGTTCCTTCAAAGAAAGTTCATGCAGTTGATGAAGCTTGTCAAAATAGTCTAATACAACATTCACATTCCAGGTGTCAGTATACTTAGGGAAAGAAGGTCTTTCTTCAAAAACACCTTTAATCACTCTGCACACAACTGGATGACTTCCTATCGTCTGACCCGATAGCATGGGTAAGTAAGCTGACAACGCACTACGGGCAGAATTGACAGTACTATAACCTGCTCCAGCGTCAAACAGCGAAGCAAGAAAGTTAGCTACTCTTGCAGGTGAAGCTATGTCAGCATCAAAACTATTCTCTGAAGCATAAGATCGCCATTTTGAAATATAGCAGTTATACACAGCTTGAGTCGATGATCTGAAAGACTGAATCATCAGGTCTGCAGCACGTTGTGAGAAGCCTTCCTGGAGATAGCGTTCCCTGATACATTGCATACCAGAAGTCGAAGGGAACGATGAAGAGGGTGCAGTATGCCCGGGTGAGAAGGTAGCGTCAAGAGTTCCTTCCCTTCCATCTCCACTGGTTCCTGGATCAGGAGATTGTTGAGCAGAGGCCACCAAACCTGCGTCGTCCAGCGTGGAACCACCACCACTCCAATGCCCATGTCTTGACGAATCTTCATGAGAACTTGTGTGATAACACTGAAAGGAGGAAATGCATAAAACTCAACATTTCCCCAGTTCATGGAAAAAGCATCTACAGCAAATGCTTCTGGGTCTGGCTTGTAGGACACATACCTGTCCATTTGTTTGTTTAACCTGGATGCAAATAAGTCAATAGTAGGCTTCACCTGCAAAGAACTGAGAGCCTGAGTTAATACTGTCTCATCCAGCTTCCACTCTGTATCCAGATTTATTTTCCTTGATTCAGAATCAGCAGCAGTGTTATCTTTCCCTGCAATATGAGCTGCACTTAGCCAGATATCATGAGTGATGCACCACAGCCACATTGTATTGGTAATAGAGTCACACGTATCCGAATGACTAGTACCCATGTGATTGATACAGGCAACAGCCGTGGTATTGTCAACAAGAATGCGCACATGCTTACCAATAAGTTGATCCTGAAAGCACAGCAGTGCAAAGTATGCCGCTTTTAACTCAAGGTAATTAATATGGAACTGTGTTTCAACAGGCAGCCATAAACCACCTGACTGTGCGTCTCCAAGTGCACAGCCCCAACCTGTGAGACTAGCATCAGAAGAAAGAGTGATATCTGGTGCAGACTGGTGTATGTTGTTGTAAGAAGCCGACACATTATCTATCCACCACTGTAGTTCTGACTTTGCAGAAAAAGACAGACTCATGCAACAATCAAAATCCCCTTTACTGCTAGCAAGCGCTGCTTTTTTCTCCTTTTCAAGCTGTCTGTAGTATAGAGGCCCATATTTCACTGCAGGGAATGCCGCTACAATTTTCCCTATGACTTTGGCTAAGTATCGTATTGTCATTGAGAGTTTGGACATTGCAGTCTTACAACACGAAAGCAGGTCTGCACTCCTATCAGGTGTAAGAGTGGTAAACTTGGTTGTGTGACTCGATATCAAACGACAGTTTATGCCTCAAAGGATTTCATCCCCCAGTGCGTCTTGATAGGCCAGATGGATATGGAGGGGTAGCTGTTTATGTGAAAAACGATTTTATTTGCAAACCAAGGCCTGATTTGTTAATTCCAGGCCTTGAAGCAGTCTGGGTAGAAACTAAATTATTGCAAGAAACTGTGCTGGTTGGTTCATTTTACCGACCACCAGACTCTCGGATTGACTATTGGCACTTGGTTGACGAATCTGTAAAGCAAGTAATGAGAACACCACATAAATTTCTAATTCTTGGAGACTTTAACGAAGATTTTTTGAATAATCCATCTCCCCACTTTCTTAATTTAATACAAAAAAACAATCTGCACCAGCTCGTTACTGAACCCACACGTATTACAGAAACTAAATCCTCATGCATCGATCTGATCCTGACCACGAGTATAAACTTAATCAGTGAAGTTGTAGTGTTACCCCCCATTTGTAGTGACCATTCTGTGCCATGTGTAAAATTAACGTCACAGAGATTAAAAAAAGGTCAGTTCAAAAGGACTATATATAATTATGCCAAGTTAGATGTTGATACATTTTTGTTTGAATTGAACAAAATTGATCTTTTGAACACAGTTTTAAATGCGTCCATTGACGAAGCTGCTGCCTTGTTTTCTGAACATTTATTCCGTGTTGCAAAAACATGTATGCCTGTTAAGATAATAACAGTACGTGAAGATGATGCCCCATGGATGACTGAACATATTTTACAATTACGAAACGCAAAAAATTGTATACATCAAGTTGCTAAGCGCTTAAATACACCTGAGCAGTGGGCATTATTCCGCCTGACTAGAAATCAGTATACAGATGAAATTCGTAAAAGAAAAAGAGATTATTTTCTAGAACTTGATGAGAGGATAAATTGTAAACAGAACTTCGGAAGCAAAAATTGGTGGCAACTTGTTAATTCCTTCTTGAAGAAAAAAGGTGTTGCATGTAACGAAATTCCACCGCTAGAAGATAATGGAAAAATTATTGATAACATTTGTGAAAAAACGATTTTGTTTAATAATTATTTTGAAAGCCAGTCTAAAGTTGAAAATCCAGACGATCCCCTGCCCGAGGCAAATTGGTGTAATACATCTTTATCGACTTTTGAATTAACAGAAGCTGAAGTTGTCCAAGTGTTAAGGAATTTAAATTTATCCAAGGCCGTGGGCCCTGACGGAATACATAATAAATTGCTTGTAGATGGATTACCTGTTATCGTTCCACCGCTTACAGTTCTCTTTAACAGATCCTTGTCTGAGGGTGTTTTTCCAGTTGTCTGGAAAACTGCCCACATTACGCCCATTTTTAAGAAAGGCGATAGGAGTGCTTGTTCCAACTACCGTCCAATCTCTTTGCTGAGTTGTATTGGGAAGGTGCTTGAAAAATGTATACAAATCCGTGTGTTTGGTTATTTGAAAAATTATGATTTGATTACACACTGCCAATCTGGTTTTATTGCTGGTGATTCGACTGTTTATCAACTATTGAGTATATATGATGATTTTTGTGTTGCACTTGATAAAAACATTATGTCACAGGCAATATTTTTTGATGTATCCAAAGCTTTTGATAAAGTCTGGCATCGCGGTCTGCTCCACAAGCTTGAGGCGATAGGTATAAGAGGTCCCTTGCTTGTTTGGTTTGAACATTACTTGAGCGATCGCAGACAAGCAGTAGTATTGAAAGGAACCAAATCAAGTTATGCTACCCCTTCTGCTGGTGTCCCTCAGGGTTCTGTCTTAGGACCTCTTTTATTTCTCATTTATATTAACGATATTGGTGTTGGTCTTGAATCAGTGTTGAAACTCTTTGCAGACGATACGAGTATGTATTTAAGTTTAGATAACGATGATGTACGAGCAGAGATTTTGAATTCTGATTTGGATAAAATTCGCACATGGGCTTCTAAATGGAAAGTCACTTTTAATTGTCAAAAGACAGAATTGTTGGACATTTGTAGGCAACAAAATGTTTTACTTCCACCATTGTATTTCGAAGATGCACACTTAGTTGATGTTGAAAATCACAAGCACCTTGGCGTCATTCTACAAGGTAATTGTAAATGGGATTCCCACATAAAAAGTCTAATTGCTAAATGTAGAAAGTCAATTGCGTGTTTTGGTTTATTCAAGCATCGTTTAAACAGAAAATCACTTGAAGTTATATATAAATCCTTTATGTTACCATTGTTTGATTATGCGGACGTTATCTGGGATAACTGTACACAGTGTTTGGCAGACGAGTTGGAGACATTGCATCTCGATGCAATCCGAATCATTGTAGGTGCAGTACGTGGCACAAGCCACCAAAAACTGTATAACGAATCGGGTTTTGTGCCCCTGAAAGAAAGGCGACGTCGTCATAAACTTTTGCTGTATTATAAAATTGTAAATCGTTTAACCCCAGAATATTTATATTCCAAACTGCCGGTCCTGGTTTCCGATGTAAATCCTTACCACAGACGACGCCCTCTTGAACGTAAGTTTCCATTGTGCAGAAGTGAGTTATATAAATCTTCATTTTTTCCTTCAACGACAGCTTTGTGGAATAATCTTCCAGAAAATATACAACAAACGCAGTCAGTTGGTGAATTTAAAAGGTATTTGACCGATGGAGATGTTGTTGTTCCACAGTATTATTATTTAGGCAACCGCCAGGGACAGGTACTTCACAGCAGGTTGAGATTAAACATGAGCGATTTGCAACAAGACTTAGTTAACCGACACCTCTCTGATAATTTAGAATGTACGTGTGGAGCATGCCCGGAAGATTCTGAACATTTCTTGTTACACTGTCCAAAATTTAAAGAACATAGAACCATTTTATTCAATAGTCTGCCAACACACGTTCTGGACTGCAAAACACTCTTGTTTGGAAATACTGATTTAACTATATCTTTGAACACGAAAATATTCTCTGTTGTACAAGACTATGTTATGTTAACTAATCGCTTCGGCTGATATTATATTAACTGTGCAATTGATGTAGCCAGGCATTCTCTCCCTCCCTCTCTCTCTCTCCCTCTCCCTCCCTCTCTCTCTCTCTCTCTCTCTCTCTCTCTCTCTCTCTCTCTCTCTCTCTCTCTCTCTCTCTCTCTCTCTCTCTATCTTTACCCTATTTGTATAAAATATAATTAAAGATTATCAAGATAAGTGTTGAAGCTATCACTTGTTCGTCATGTTTTGCTATCTGAATGTGTATTGATTATAAGTTCAAGAACGTGTCCATAAGCAATCTGCTTGTTAACGTTCTCAATGTTGTTATTGTTTGAAACGTGTGTATGAGAATTTGAATAAACACGCTTAAACCAAGAGTGGTAATCATCTGCTTTGAATCTATGATTACCCCAAAATACTGAACACAATGGCTGGGCTCAAGCACTGACTTTCCTGGGTGAACAATGAAACCAACTGATCGCAATAGTTGCACTGTATCAATCACATTTTGCATACATGCTAGTCTTGTCTCAGCAAGTAACAGAGAATCATCCAGAACAAGAAGAGCAAACGCTCGATCGAGTCACTTTCGCAGTTCTGAATATTATATGAGGCATCAGATGGACAGGAAGAAATTGCTATTCACAACACAATGAGTCACGTTCACATAAAATTTGAGCCCGGTCACTTTTATAGTTTCCGAGAAAAGCCCAACGTTAAGTTGTGTGTTGCCGAACAGAAAAGGCTAGTTATCTCCCTTGTTTTTCTGATAACGTTCGTAAAAGGCTACAGATGTAAATACTTTGATGTAAAGAATAATCCTACAAAGTTTCAATCACATCCGATGAACTTTGTCAAAGATATAAAATGTCTAATTTTTCCTTTGACGCTGACCTGTGACCTTGAAAAAGGTCAAAGGTCAACGAAACCATCGTTAAAGTGTAGAGGTCATTGGAGGTCACGACTAAACAAAATATGAGCCCGATCGCTTTGATAGTTTCCGAGAAAAGTCCAACGTTAAGGTGGTGTCTACGGACGGCCGGCCGGACGGCCGGCCGGACGGCCGGCCGGACGGCCGGCCGGACAGACTAACACTGACCGATTACATAGAGTCACTTTTTCTCAAGTGACTCAAAAACGGTGGACAGATGACCTTTCTCTCTCAAGGTAGCAAACACAGGCTTCAACAATTTTGTAAATTTGCGTGGAGCAAGTGCGAGACCATTTGGCATGCATTTAAACTGCCACATCTTACCATCCCATTCAAACCTCAAAAACTTTTTGTGGCCTTCAAAGATTGGTACAGAATAGTATGCATCCTTCAGGTCTATGGAAGCCATGAAACAGTCTTGCGTCACCAATTTCAACGCAGCAGCTTGTAGCGTTTCCATCTTAAAATGATGGTAAGCTATGTCTCTGTTCAAACACTTTAGGTTAAGAATCATCCTGTGTGTGCCATCTTTCTTTGGCCGTGTAAAAACAGGTGAAACAAACTGCCCCGGTTCAAATTCGCACTGCTCTATCACTCCTTTTGCACTCAGCTTTTGAATCTCTGAATCAATTACTTTCACTTCCTGTTTGTTCAACAAAGGTTGGTTTTTAAATGGACTAGATCTAGGTGTTGATCTAGATTTATTAAACTCAAGGTGAACACCAGACACGGTTTGAATGATTTCAGGATCTGAGGTTAATGATTTCCAGATATCCAAGAACTGCTTTATTCTACCACCTTGAAAGAGAGAGGTCTCCATCTTTATATATCTGTGAGCAAAGAGGAGAGACATACAGATAGTTCTCTCACCTGAGAAGTGACAGCATCGTCATTTAGTTTCTCCTGGGGAACTGCGCTCTCTGACTGTTCTTTCCCCCAAACTGCCTCTTCTGACTCTGAAATCTGTTCTGCCACTGCGGCTGTCTCATGCCTAAAAAAGGCTTTCGACCATTGTTTTTCCACGGTTTGAAGTTGAACCCACGTCTATCCACATTCGCACCTGTACTCTGTGCATATCTGTCGAGCTCTTTGGCCTCCTTTAGCGAGTTTGACAAATTGTCACCGAACAACTGTTGGCTGCTAATTGGCACCGAGTCCGAACACAGCCCTATCATGTGTTTTGGGAGGTGTGGGCGTAGCGCATAGCGACGTCTTAGGGAGAGCTCTCTGCCGGCATGCCCAAGCATAGCGAGCGCATCCGAGTTAGCTTTGACAATGGCTTTACCGGTTTTCCCGTCTTTCATTGACTTTTCTCTCTGCGCTTTAAAAAGTGCCTGCGTGGATGACGTCACTGCAGTCGCGGCTTTTATCACAGCGCGTTGGATAGAGGCTAGCTTCAGGTCCGCCTTTTTTGCGTTCACGGGCAACAGTTTCCACACTTCAGTGTTTACTTTTGGCACTTGCAACTTCTGACAGTTGATGGGCCTTGGGTATAGATCTATCCTCTCAGCAAACTTATCTTCGCCCAGTCCTTTGGCAAACCGTTTATCAATCAAATCGGCCATTGAGGAGGCTACTGCGTCAGCAGTGATTTCTTCTCGGTCTAGTTCACCATCAATTTCTTTCATCAAATCTTCGTCCGAACAGACTATCGAGAGTACGTCATCCTCAACAAGGATTTCTCCATCAGACGAGTCTGAGCGATAATGACTATCAGATTCAGAATCCCCATTGCTCTCAGGCTGATTCGATTCGACCTTGCGCTTTTTCATGAGCGTCTTGCCCTTCTTTGCATTAGGAGCACTAGCCCCCTTTCTTTTGCAACCTTGAGGCTTTTCAGACTGTGATTCGACCAACTCAGGGCCTGTCTGTGCCTGTAACCTACTTTGCTGGCTCAGCAGCGTGGGGTTCGAGAGGGCAGCGAACCTCTTTTCCCACTTGGCATCTAATTGTTGCATCAAATCTTGGATAATTTGTTGATTCGCTTGTTCCGAGCTTGGCTTCGGATTAGGTCTATCTCCTGACTCAGCAGGCCCGGCTTTCTCATTATCATTCATTTCCGACACACAACACAGGTGGAACCGGTCACAAGCCCTCAACGATTTAAATCACTGTCATTTATGAAAAAAGGGGCAACTCACCTTACAAACGAATTCCAAACACAAAACGTTATTACACAAACACTTTGCAGTCGAAAAAGAATTAGTCCTGCACAAAACCAGTTCGATGAACCACGATTTAATCCATGGTGTGGAACAGCTCGTCCATTACCTTCAAGCTCTTACCGCCAATTGACTTCTTGCTCATGCGCGCACAATACTCACGTGACTACGTAGTGACGTAGTCAATAGATGAATAATAATTAAATCAAAGCGAGGGAATAAACTTCTAGGCAATGTTTCTATCCGTTTCTGAAAACAAAGTTATTCTAGAGTAGAAGCGCCGCCTGGCGACTTTACGACTAGCGCCCTCTATGATGCGGCGATTCTAGTGACAGCAAGTCAGGCGTACACAGATATCTTGCATCAAAGGAAGTATTGACTGCCTAAAATGGCTTGAGAAAAACAGCTATGGACGTTAAGGCCACTCGTGAAAGAAAAAAACACACACAAAAACGAGTGCATGTGGGAGAAGAAAAAGATGAGATGGGACTGTTGCTTTTTTCAAGTAATTATATTTGTATACAGGTAGTAAAAGGGATCGATACAATTGAATGTATGTGGAGCTTTGTGGAGTTGCTTTTTTGTTTGCTTATTCCGTTCTTTCAGTTCTGTGTGCTTATTCCCTTCGTTCAGTTCGGTGTGCTTATTCCCTTCATTCAGTTCGGTGTGCTTATTCCCTTCATTCAGTTCGGTGTGCTTATTCCCTTTATTCAGTTCGGCGTGCTTATTCCCTTCATTCTGTTCGGTGTGCTTATTCCCTTCATTCAGTTCGGTGTGCTTATTCCCTTCATTCAGTTCGGTGTGCTTATTCCCTTCATTCAGTTCGGTGTGCTTATTCCCTTCATTCAGTTCTGTGTGCTTATTCCCTTCGTTCAGTTCGGTGTGCTTATTCCCTTCATTCAGTTCGGTGTGCTTATTCCCTTCATTCAGGTCGTGTGCTTATTCCCTTGATTCAGTTCGGTGTGCTTATTCCCTTGATTCAGTTCGGTGTGCTTATTCCCTTCATTCAGTTCGGTGTGCTTATTCCCTTCATTCAGTTCGGTGTGCTTATTCCCTTCATTCAGTTCGGTGTGCTTATTCCCTTCATTCAGTTCGGTGTGCTTATTCCCTTCATTCAGTTCGGTGTGCTTATTCCCTTCATTCAGTTCGGTGTGCTTATTCCCTTTATTCAGTTAAAGAAAAATCGTTGACGGTACACATTTGTCTGGAATAATATGCGTGGAAAACCTGCGTCATATATTCATCGTTTATAATTTAAAATAAATGTCTTGTTCACTATTTGTTTTCAGGCCAAGCATAACATCATGACTGGACGCCACCCTGTCTTCCTTTACGTGTCGTTGCTGTTCTTCTGTCAGTACATACAAAGCTCTACGGCCACCCCCAAGTTTCTATACCAGGAAAAGAGCGTTCATTACCAGACTATACCAACACGCTGTACAGGTACAGAACAGCAGCAGAAATATTCAAAAGATGTATCATTTTGCAAGCCTGTCGCTGTGGCGAATAATGCGACAAATAAACCTATCATCATCACTGAAAAGGACTTCAACTGCTCTGAACCATTTGCTTTCTCGGCATATCCCGCCGAAAAATATATATTTTCATTCGTGTTGAATGTAACTTCCATGGTGCCTGACAATAATGACATCAAACATTGTGAATTTGTCGCCCAAGCCCCTGAATCGATGATATATAAAGTGATGGAAAGGAGATCTGTATCTGTAGTTAGTGATACGGGGTTACAGATAGTAAACGTGTTTGTTGAAGAAAACATTCAACTGCAAGAACTACAAAATGGGTACTTGTACACCACAAGTAACGTTCTGCTCCTGGGTATACCAAAGATAGGAGGAAAAGAGGGCGTAATTGAGTTCAAAGCTGTCCCAGCCTGCTACGGAAAATTAAACTCCATTCTCTACAGCGACTGTGAAGGTGAACTTGATTCTAATTGGTGAATAATTATCTTCCTCTCTGCCCCCCCCCCCTCTCTCTCTCTCTCTATCTCTCTCTGTCTCTCTCTCTATCTCTCTCTCTATCTCTATCTCTCTATCTCTCTCTCTCTCTCTCTCTCTCTCTCTCACTTTATTATCCTCGTTAAAGGCACAGTAAGCCTCCCGTAAACCAGCACAGATACGGTCAAGCTTTTACACACATTACAAACACCCTTTCATTTAAACACTCACCGATTGAGAACATCCAAGGTGCCCTCCTTAAAGAGCGAACAATTTTCAAAGAATTTATTTTTGCGTGGTTTATCTTACCCCTGAGCCATCGTGAACCCGTGTGATCCAGTTTCCCTTTTTCACAATGTAGTCGTCAGTTAGTCATTTGAATGCGACTCGATGTGGGCTTATCTACATTAGCACGTTTTTATGCACGAAACAAACGTCTGTGGTTCACAAGAACTCTCGCGATGGCTTTTGACTGTTGAGAGGAACGGCGATATGCATAAACCGTTGTCTGCTACGACCCTTGCGTGACCCTGCTTCCGGGCTTTTCTTTTTTCAAACTTTCAAAACTTCGAATTGTACTGATCTTGTCTTGATGAAAAAAGAATTCTTTTATGATTAAAGAATGTTTGTGTACCAAGCTGTCAATTTATTACTTAGATTTTAAAAGTTAGGTATAGCGCAAAAACGCACCACGGTCCAAAAACATTCTGATAATCATCGATCCACGGCTATCGCCAGTTTACATCGATAGAATGAGACCCGAAGGGAAGTAACTCATTTTTGACCTGAGTTCAGGATGGGTCCAAAAAGTGTTCGAGACAATCTGCAAAATTAATTCTTCAGTAAAAAATTGCTCGCTTTTTACGTAGGACACCTAGGATGTTCCCGTTTGGTGAGCGTTCAAATGGAAGGGTGTTTGTACTGTGTGTAAAAGCCTGACAGTATCTGTGATGGTTTACAGGAGGCTTACTGTCCGGGCGTGATTTCCGGTATTCGGAATATTCATAACAGCCGTCCAGCACCAAAACGAGGCGCCATTTTTCAGAGGAGCAAGTCCACGAAAATAAATTCTTTGAAAATTTCTCACGCTCGACAGAAAGCAGCCAGGATGTTCCCGTTCGGTGAGCGTTCAAATGGAAGTATACTCGTACTGTATGTAGACGCTCGGGGAGCTCTGTGATGGTTTACGGGAGGCTTACTGTGCCTTTAATAAGAAATTATGAAATGCGTAACAGCGATAATAAGTAGTTGGGCGGAGATGTGTATGCTATTTGTGTGACTTTCCCTGATTTTCAAGAGTTTTCGCTGTCAGTGTACTGTTTTTGACTCTGTACATGTGTGTGTTTGTGTGTGTGTTCGTTTGTTTGTGAGTGTGTGTGTGTGTGTGTGTGTGTGTGTGTGTGTGTGTGTGAGTGTGTGTGTATGTATGTGTGTATGTGTATTACTGTATGTATGTGTGTGTGTGTGTGTGTGTGTGTGTGAGTGTGTGTGTGTGTCTCTATGATTGTGTGTGTGTGTGTGTGTGTGTGTGTGTGTGTGTATTACTGTTTGTATGTATGTGTGTGTGTGTGTGTGTGTGTGTGTGAGTGTGTGTCTCTGTGTGTGTGTGTGTGTGTGTGTATGTGTATTACTGTATGTAAGTGTGTGTGTGTGTGTGTGTGTGTGTGTGTGTGTGTGTGCGTGTGTGTGTGAGTGTGTGTGTGTGTCTCTACGTGTGCGTGTGTGTGTGTGTGTGTGTGTGTGTGTGTATGTGTATTACTGTATGGATGTGTGTGTGTGTGTGTGTGTGTGTGTGTGTGTGTGTGTGTGTATGCGCGAAATGAGGAAACCAAGGAGGGGGGCGGGGGCAAAATGGGACGCAAAATAAGGTGTGGGACTTAAAGACTCCGGAAATAACTCTGTCGGCTTTGTATGGGTCGTGAAAGAGTAAATACTCTTGCTTTTCTTGAGGCAACCTGTCCACACGTGCTGCTTGTCAACGTGTTTAAGATATACCCCTCGCTAGTGACTGGATTACAATGTTACGCAAGAAACAATACTCATGGGTGTGTCTGAAACTCGTTAACAAGGAACATGCGTGGAAAGCTTTGTCTGGTGTCACAGGTAAATGAACTACAAACTCTACCTTCATTGGCTCTGTCGACGCTCGATTTTAATCATTTGCTTCAATTTATATAATAAACCGCCAACCGTCGTCAAGAATATTTTTCAATTCTTATTCTATAAGGTGTCAACTTTTTCTTTATTTTCTCAACTCGTAATACTTGTATTTTATTCATTTTAATTCATTCCAAATGTTTTAGTGATGTATTGAATATCAAATTTACAATGGGGTTGTATAATTATCAGGTACTTCCTGTGAACGATTTTCTACCACAATTAAACATTCTATTTTTTAGTATCATTACATCGGCTTTTCGGAAACCCCAATGGTCGATTGTATCACCGCACGTCGACTGTAGGTAATGGTGGAAAGCTACTTCTAATAAATGCACTTCTGTTGGTGTCGGTAATTTCATATCCGTGCTGAAAAACAATGTGACCTGGTGCAGTACAGGTAATACAAGTGATAGTGATTCAAAAATGGCTGCCTAAATGACGGGGTAAAAACGGTCATACACGTAAACATCCACTCGTGCAAAAACACGAGTGTACGTGGGAGTTTTAGCCCACGAATGCAGAAGAAGAAGAAGAAGAAGAAGTGATTCAAAAGAAGACAGAATAAAGAAAATACTAGCGAAATTAAAAACTAGAGTTTGTTCAAAACCTATCAGTAGGCAAACGCGCTTTCGGCATTTGCATTTTCCTAAGAGTTTAGATGTTCTATGTATATTCCCTGCGCTTACATGATTACACTGTGAAATTCAGTAGTTGTAGCTGGTAAAATATCTCTGTTGAAGACCGGTCTTCGGCATACCATAACTTAAACATATAATGTATGGTTTCACGGTTTTGCTAATTACTGGGTTCTAAGTCATCTTTTGCTACACGAGATGTACCCACTGTGTCTAACGAAAGATTGGTATACGTTTCTTATTGTTTGCAGGCTACATTCAAACACCAGACTGGGACAAAGGGCGGAATTTCCCTCCGAACTTCGACAGTTGCGTGACACTGGAAATTCCCACTAACTTTACCATTATGATCAGTCTTGTCAGTCTTCATTTGGACAGAACACAAGATTGTTACTATAACGAATTTACTCTTCATATGGGTAACGACTGCCGTGAAATCGGACAAAAAATATGTGACGTTGGAGACCTCGATCCGACAATCGTTGACAATGAGACAGCTGTGTCTTTCAAATTCAAAAGCAGGTGGGGAATACAGATGAGGGGATTCAGACTGCTGTATTCCTTCCATCCAAACTGGGCCACACCCAAACAACTGCCTGGTGGAAAGTGGAACTGCAGTGGTTCATCCTTTGATGACTTCCAGCAGCACTTCGTCTGCAGTTCGAATGTTTATTGTTCTGACGGGCGGGACAAAAATGTGTGCGACGCAGGGAAGCATTGTGGCGACAACATCGTAAAAATATCAGGAGAAAGCTGCTATCGAGTCGTACGACCTTCCGCAAACTACACATGGACGCAAGCTTGTCAATACTGTGCAAGCTTTGGTTCACAACTGGCTGATCTAACCAGTGAAGACGAGTCGCTTCTGAGGACTCAAAATGTGTCCTTGTCCGACATAAACGTTTTCTCCGGGTTCAGATTGGCTCCTCCAACCACACCTGAAATGTAATCTCTATTTCTTGCTGATATGAAAGGAACCAACGTAAAAGTCAGACTTATTATTAAAATGTAAAATTATTCTTTAAGAAAGAATTGTGAGTAAGGTGCAGATTAAACCCTGGTAATGTGGCGACGATTAGCTAAATCCCTGTAAAGTAAATACAAGCGGACCCGCTTACGAGACGCTCGCTTACAACATTGTCCCCTCTTTGGCCAAGTATTTAAAAAAAATGTGAATGTCATGAAGCTTGTATTAAATCTGTTTTAACATGAATCTTTAGCTTTAAGAAGGGTGTCTACAAGAGGTACCGTTTCAGATAAGGCTTGGTTATAGGTTTCGAGCCTGCATATTGTACTAACTTTGGAGGATAGTGCTGAGGTATAAGCAGATTGAGAAACGTTGTATTTGCAATGTGAGCTTCCAATACAGTGCTAGTGATCTAGTGTTTTATTTTTAGATGGGATATCAGACCAATAAATACTGCAGAACAAAAAACCCAGGAAATAACACATTAATTGTGCATATCCACATCTAATCCACATACATTTAGTTAACACATAACTGTTCGCCTTATGGCTAAGTGGTCGACATACAAGAGAAGTTTGAAGTCCTCAAGATGCGACATGGGCAGAAGGAGACCCTAAATAGTACCGTTGACACAAATCTCAATTGCCAAGAGTTTAGAGGCGATAACAAAACCATTAGGTGAGTCTGAACGACATTGAAGCTCACCTGTTTAAATAGAGAAATGTTCTGAAATGAGTCATGTATAATTTATACAACTATGGCTGGTATTCACAATAATCGACACCTAATTGGTCTCCAAACCCAAATTTCTCGATCGCATCTAAAATGAAATATTTGGAATTGTTGTCAAAAGCACGACAAACATCGACTGACTGTCAATAAAACTCCAGGTTGTATTAATCAATTTGTTTACAATAACGATGGTTTAATCAATAAAATCTGATGATTTTACTAAGCCATGTACACTTAATTAGCTTAATTTTTATTGATGATATTACTGAGTACCGTGGAAAAGTATTTTATGTCTATATAAAAAAACAAGTCGCGTAAAGCGAAAATACAATATTTAGTCAAGTAGCTGTCGAACTCACAGAATGAAACTGAACGCAATGCCATTTTTCAGCAAGACCGTATACTCGTAGCATCGTCAGTCCACCGCTCATGGCAAAGGCAGTGAAATTGACAAGAAGAGCGGGGTAGTAGTTGCGCTAAGAAGGATAGCACGCTTTTCTGTACCTCTCTTTGTTTTAACTTTCTGAGCGTGTTTTTAATCCAAACATATCATATCTATATGTTTTTGGAATCAGGAACCGACAAGGAATAAGATGAAAGTGTTTTTAAATTGATTTGGACAATTTAATTTTGATCATAATTTTTATATATTTAATTTTCAGAGCTTGTTTTTAATCCGAATATAACATATTTATATGTTTTTGGAATCAGCAAATGATGGAAAATAAGATGAACGTACATTTGGATCGTTTTAAAAAATTTTATTTTTTTTTTACAATTTTCAGATTTTTAATGACCAAAGTCATTAATTAATTTTTAAGCCACTAAGCTGAAATGCAATACCGAAGTCCGGGCTTCGTCGAAGATTACTTGACCAAAATTTCAACCAATTTGGTTGAAAAATGAGAGCGTGACAGTGCCGCCTCAACTTTCACGAAAAGCCGGATATGACGTCATCAAAGACATTTATCAAAAAAATGAAAAAAACGTTCGGGGATTTCATACCCAGGAACTCTCATGTCAAATTTCATAAAGATCGGTCCAGTAGTTTAGTCTGAATCGCTCTACACACACACACACACACACACACACACACACACACACACACACACACACGCACATACACCACGACCCTCGTTTCGATTCCCCCTCGATGTTAAAATATTTAGTCAAAACTTGACTAAATATAAAAAGCGTACCTGTTATTCCATGACCTCTTCCAAGGTGAAAAGAACTTTGCCGTCCTCTGGTCGCTATCTATCCCAATTGGCTTTGCATTGTTTTGTTGCAAAATGTAAATCATACTTGGTGTTTTTTCCACCTTCATGTATGAATAAAACACAGGGACGGACCTGCTTTCTGGACCTCTTTCAATGAAAGCGACCTCAACTCCCGTCCTGAGTTATCTGTTTGTGTCACAAGGGTCATATCCTTCAAGATGTTTACAAAAAGATACTCTGTTTATTTCATTCTTTTGTCTCTGAACAGAATCGAGGAACTCTTTTCGTTTTGCTTTCTTCCTGCTGGAATGGCAGTGAAAAAAAAACGCAATTAAACTTTCAAGAATTTTGCAATCAGGTGGTCAAAAGTCTAACGAAGGCTTATTTTCCAACAAAAAATCAACAATCACATTATTAAGAAAAACAAGATAACATTTATCTATAACTTATGCTTGGTATAATAGGAAGGTTACCGACCGTGCAATATATAAAAAAAAATTACACTAGCACTGAAATATATATTTCCATCAATCGGTTATCTCTGTAGGGTACTAATACAATAACTGTTGGTAAGAAATATTGAAATAAAGCCAATAAGCTATGAAGAGACTCTTCCCGGTAAAAGAAACTTTAACGCTTGCATAAAACAGGTGCCACTGTAAATATTTAAATCATCATTCAATTGCATAAAATTCACAATTACAATCTTTGTATGCTTATAACTTACAATATCAAATTCGTTATTTAAGATAAATCATAATCAACACAAATCATCTGCTCACCACCTACCTTTTCAAGACACGCATTTACTTGTGTCCAGATCCTCCGAAAGCGGCGTATGGCTGCCTAAATGGCGGGGTAAAAACGGTCATACACGTAAAATTCCACTCGTGCAAAAACACGAGTGTACGTGGGAGTCTAAGCCCATGAACAAAGAAGGAGAAGAAGACTTGTGTCCAGAAATGGGTCTTTGTTCCATACATTTTTCAGAAAAGACGTACTTACCGTAGGAAAATTCGTTTTCAAATTAAACTTTCAAACATAAAATTTAATGTCCTTTCTGTTTTAAACACCAATGCTTCATCTACATCATAATTCTTTATCAAATGTAGAATTGCATCGATTCTTTAACATGAAAATGAGGAATGAAACCGTCTTTGAAATTAAAGTTTTCATGTCATGTGAAAAGCGACACTCTGGTTTTTCCAAACGTAAACTGTACTTGCTGAATTCAGATTAGTCGCCTTTCAGAACATTGGAACAACTCATTGAGAGAAAAAATATATAGAATAAAAACCTTGCTAAGCCATTGTGATCCATCGTTTACAGGTATCAGTCCACGTGGATAGGATTTGATGACGTCTTGGCTGTGCGGTTTAACATTAACATTACTGAGTCCAGACAAAAACAATACTGCAGCATGAAAAAAGAAGGATTGAATCAAGCACTCTCAGGCATTTCCTGTGACAAAGGCATGAATGCAACCTTTGTTTGCAAAACAAAATTAGGAAGCGCGGCTAAAAACACCAGTGACAAACTAATCACACTCCCGAGACCTCAACTTTCTACTGAGAATATTACATGTGTCAACAACCACACAACACATAACTTTCTGGTTTGTGATGTGTCAACGAATTGCTCAGCAGTGGATATGTTTTCGAGCATTGCCTGTTCCGAAACGTTTTCTCCAGCGATCCCGTTTTTCACGTGCAAACACCATGAACAGCGTATCCCGTTCACTCTGGTGTGTGATCATCGAGATGACTGTTGTGACGCCAGCGATGAGGACTTTTGTCACTTTCCAGCCTGCTCCAGAAAGACTGACATCACTTGTGGAAATGAAAAACAGGTATAGTTATGTCCTGTTTCTGTTTGTTTGGTGAACGTGGATTAGTGTTTTTTTTTCTTCTTTTACATTCGGGCTTTTCTCGTAGTTTCGGATCAATGGAATCATAATAGATAACCATAACAATGAAAATACATTGTGTGAGGACGGATGCATGTACATTGATTAAATGCCCCACAGGGATGTGCTTGAATAGGTCGATCTGAAGATATCTTTTTGAGACCGCAATACTACAGCCCCTTTTTGCCTTCAACCTAAGTGACGCACCTGAGACGTAATGTTAGGGGGCTGGCATATCATTATGTCATGTTGCTTGTACATAATTATGTCATATTATCCGCGTTTACTTCATTTGTGTCACGGTATCTATGTGCCACCAACAATAACCACAATAAAAATGCTTTGATTTCAATCAGTGCTGCTGGTACTGCTGAGCTGAGCTGAGCTGATATGATTGACATTCAGATTAACACGTAAATTACAATTTAAGTCATGCAAAATACATGCAAATCTTCTGATTGTGGTTTAAATCAAGACGAACATCGCACGTAACACACACTTAGCCTGTGAACCAGTTTAGGGAACATCCACTCCTGGCCTTGTTGTAGGTAATCTTGATGATTTTAGGTCATAATTATTGAGTCCTGACTTCGATCCGGGTCACCATGATCATGACTTCATGTCGGTTTACAGTGAGGTGGCACATACACACGGTGACACACCATATTCATGACTTTCTGACCCTAGCTGGCATCATAAAGTCGGCGTGGGCCTCATTTGTCCAATCAGAAAATACCCTCCTTCGTATCTTCTGCAACTGCATTGGGAACCTACATGTACCGACATTTCAGATGTTCTGTAAATTCCCAGTTTTTTTACACATTTTTGAGCATGATTTAAGCAAACATGTTGTATCTCTAATGTTCTTGCGTGGATTTAAAATGCCTACCTGTCAATTGACACTTTTGCTGAACACTTTGGGCAGCTAAGGTGTTTTGGTATGACATGGCTTCCTGGCAGACTGAAATGACTCCTCTTCCAGACAAAATTTAGTTGATAAATGAAACCGCAACATACTAGGGGGGGGGGGGGGGGGGGGGTTGGTATGGACACCTTACAATGTCACGGAAAGAAAGTCGTGACTAGCACATTTTTTTGTTTTTGTTTTTTTGCAGTGCATCGCCAGACACCAGAGATGTGACAAGGTAGCCCATTGTGTTGACAAGAGCGACGAAGACAAGTGTGGTAACATTATCAGAGAAGGAGATATTAGTTCTAATACACTGGAGCCATTTGCCGTGGTTGACTTTACCGGTTTAGGTAACTTTACCGTGAAAAGTTGGAACGACACCACATGCCCAGAGACCCACTTTCAGTGTCCACCTGACGGGTACTGCATGCCGGTGTACGTGCGGTGTAACGAAGTCAATGACTGTCCAGGGAAGGAAGATGAGATTGACTGTGACCACTACACCTGTCCAGGATTCTACCGCTGCCGCGATTCAAAGATCTGTCTTCACCACGATCACCTGTGTGACGGCGTGTTCCACTGTCCGCAGCGTGACGACGAGCTCCTGTGTAATTTTACCTGTCCTGAGAACTGCACATGCTACGGTCATGCCTTTATTTGTACAGCGCACTTTTCAGCAGACCAGTATGGGGAACTACGCTACCTTAGCGCGCCACACACCGGCATGGCTCTGAGTAACGTCTCCAGCAACAGATTTTTGATCCATCTTGAACTGCAATTCTGCGGTATTTTTGAAATAGGAAAGCTGGACCTTCCTAACCTACAATATCTCGACCTCAGTTACAACTATCTCGAGAACATTACAAGCACTGATCTGAGTCAGCTGCACAATTTGCGCGTTGTCTCCTTTGCGTTCAACTTTTTGCTGATTACCGACTCCTTGTTTGACGGACAAGAAACATTTTCAAATCTGTATGACGTGAATTTTGCTGGTGCATATTTTCAGGAACACGGGAACCCTTTTTCGTCTAATTTTCCTAATCTGATCAAATTGAACCTTAGTTTGACCAAGCATGCTTCCAGTTTTCGGTTTCCCAAAGAGCTACGTAAGCTTGACCTTAGAAAATGTTCTAAGCTAACGTTTACCCGTGATGAATTGGAAGGTTTTCCAAAACTTGAATACCTTTACACTGACAACTACGAACTCTGCTGCAAAACTATTTCACTACAAAAAGTCGACCCAGAAAACTGCCACGCGCCCAAAGACGAGCTATCGTCTTGCGATGCCCTGTTGAGTTCTGAAGAATACCGAGTGTTCTTGGCTGTGTATGCTGGTATGGCACTATTCGGTAACCTGGGAAGCTTCAGCTATCGGGTGTTCTTTGAAAAAGAAGCAGTCAAGATGGGGTTTGATGTGTTTGTTGCTCATTTGTGTGTGGCAGACTTCATGATGGGAGTTTATCTGGCAATAATCGGCGTGGCGGACAGGGCGTACTATGGAAACTACCTCTGGGAACATACAACCTGGAAACAGAGCGTAGCGTGCAAAGTGGCTGGCTTCTTGTCCTTGTTGTCAAGTGAGGTTTCAGCGTTCCTCATCTGTCTCATTACCCTTGAAAGATATCTAGTCATCAGCTTCCCGCATAAAAATCTACGTTTCAGCCGATGGTTAGCCCATGTGGCTTGCTTTAACATGTGGATCATTGGGGTACTCTTGGCTGCTGTTCCTCTCTTTCCAAAGTTTGAACACTGGAAATTCTACAGTCAGTCTGGTGTCTGCATCCCATTGCCCATTACCAGGCGAGATTTCCCTGGCAAGGATTACGTCTTCGGCATCATGATCGTCTTCAACTTCATTCTCTTCATACTCATAGCCATCGGGCAGCTTCTCATCTACCTGGCCATCCGCTCCAAGTCTGTGTCAGCAGGCAGGTCCAGCAACAAGTCCAAGGAGATGGCTGTGGCTCGCCGCCTCCTCGCCGTGGTCATGACCAACTTTCTTTGCTGGTTTCCTATCGGTCTGTTAGGCATTCTGGCAAGGTGTGGGGTGCCCATTCCAGGTGAGGTGAATGTGGCGATGGCTATCTTTGTGCTGCCCTTCAACTCGGCCCTCAACCCTTTTCTCTACACGTTCAGCTTGCTCATGGAACGACGCCGCAAAGCTCCGCGAAATCAGACGGCGCGTCCTTCTTCTCTGCAGTCTACGCAGAGTCAAGATACTCAGATGGTCTTGCGCAGTAAGACTCTTGACGAGGACGAAGCCTGGAAACTCTTCATACAGTTAGTGGAGGACGGAGTTTTGTCGCTGGATCGCGTACGAGACCATGTTAATGACACTGGCAATTAATGGAGCCCTGTGACTGTAAGGTTCTCTCCCTCAGTCTCCTTGGTAGTATTTCCAGTGAACGATTCTTCCCTCTAATCGGGCCCCTGATTAAGGTACATTTTCTGATAACCGTATTTGGTTTTTAGTACACGACAAAACATTTCAGAAATCGACTTTGTGATGTTGTTATTTTTCTACCTGTAACAAGCTGTTTTGCTTGTATGGACCAGTATTGTAAATACCGATTTTAAGGGCGATAATTGACAACGCCTTTTTACATTTAGTCAAGTTTTGACTCAATGTATTAACATAACTGAAAATCGACACGAGGTTGGTGATGCATGTGTGCGTATCTGTGTGAAGCGGTTCCCAGAAAACTACTCGAGAGATCTTCATGAAATGTAACATACAAATTCTTCCAGATGATATCCCCACACAAGTCTTGCTTTTTAAAATAAAAATGTTTGATGACATCATATCGAGCTTTCGTGAAAGTTGAGGCAGTGCCGTCACGCCCTCGTTTTTCGATCAAGCCATTTTTGACTAAGTCCGGTTTGACGTAACCAATGCCAAGGTCGCTCTTTCGGCAAAACTATCGATTTTGTGTCGCGCGAAGTTTCAGCCTGATTTGCTGACGTTCAAAACTGGTAAAAGTCTACGGTGAACCTGTTCTTAAGTTAAAAAACAAAACAAACATCTTGCAACACGCAAAGATAATGCTACAGAAAGTAAATGCCTGATGAAGAATTCTTCATTATTCGTCGTTGTTAGCCTGTTCACATGACAAAAGCAGTGTTGACCTTCTTCGATGCAGGCGATATAATGTCAGCGTTTAAGGTTATGGGGTGTATTTAAGTTGCAAATGGGGATAATGCAAGAAATATCCCTTTCTCCGGGACTATGACTGATAACAAATGGTATGGGAACATTCTCATGTGGAGGGACAGGAGAGTTTAGGTCGAACCAGTGAAATATCTCCTTAAGATTGAGGTGCCATTCTTGTTTCCAACCTTGGTAATTGAAGATTCCTGCGCAGCTAAAAATAAAATGAAATTTGACGAATTCTAATAACAACTGCACATGCTAAGATAATTACACAATGGTTTAACTCTCCAAAGCGCTTGCTAAGAAGGTTACTTCATGGTTTCCCCGTTTATGCAAAAGGTTATACCACCTTTTACCTTATATAAAAATTAAAAATGACGCATTTGACCAAGGAAAAGTCTGTGCAGTCAAAGAGTGTAAAACGATATCTTCAATACAATGTGCCAGCGCTTTGAGGTCTTGGTGAAAAAGTACAGTGGGTTCAGTTTCATTGGTCGACAGATTGACTGAATGTGTTAATTTCGCGACTTGTTAGGTATTGTTCTACTTTTTTTTTAAATGCTGCATTATTTGCGTTACGAGCAAGTCTTCGCAGAAATATTATCAACAAATATCCCGCATGCAGAATGCGTCGGCATGCTGGTCTACCCCAAGTCTGAATAATTCAACAGATTGATTGCCGTGTAACCGTTCCTGTGAAACTGTTAAAAGCAAATTGCTGGGTTTTTGTTCTTCTTGAAGTTGAACAGTATTTAGTTCTCTGCAAATAGAAATGTGCACATCCTAGATACTGGGTCACAACTATGGGACATGGACACCAGGAAAAAAAGTAGGACTGAATTGAGTGAAATACTCTTTTTTAAGTGCAAAAGACATGCCTGTATCTTTTTCTGTCAAAGAGAGGACCTTTCATATCGGGGTTTCTTTAGAAATGACAATTAGACACATGCAGTACGCTCTATGTCGTGGGTTACATGGTTTCCACTTTAGGCTTCAATATCCCACAGGAAAGAACTTTAGCTCAGTTATTGCATGTGGCATGTGGACAACATTGATAAATAAATATGCAAACATGAAAGTTTCAAATTACAAGTTTCCATAAGTTAACTAGATCGAAGTAGAAAGTGGAAACCGTAACCCACGCAATTTCCAGGTGCAAAAGTTTTTCTTGTAGGTCAAATGTAGCAACTAGCCTTTTGGGCACCCTTTTGGGTTTTAATACATGATAGAAAGATTTAAGTGAGCAAAAAGTTTTCGATCTGTGCTCACTGGGTTTATGTGTATAGAGATAATACTGTCGTGAGTTACATGGAAACCATAGTTTGTAATGTCTTTTATTTCCAAAGAAAAGAACTAAAACTTGATTATTGCAATTTGCATGTGGACAACATTGATAAATAAATATGCAAACATGAAAGTTTGAAATTACAAGTTTCCATAAGTTAACTAGATCGAAGTAGAAAGTGGAAACCGTAACCCACGCAATGTCCAGGCGCAAAAGTTTTTTTTGTAGGTCAAATGTAGCAACTAGCGTTTTGGGCACCCTTTTGGGTTTTAATACATGATAGAAAGATTTAAGTGAGCAAAAAGTTTTCGATCTGTGCTCACTGGGTTTATGTGTATAGAGATAATACTGTCGTGAGTTTCATGGAAACCATAGTTCGTAATGTCTTTTATTTCCAAAGAAAAGAACTAAAACTTGATTATTGCATGTGGACTACATAGATAAATAACTATGCATACATGAAAGTTTGAAATTTTCAAGTTTCCATAAGCGACAATCCTAAATGAGAGAATTAATCGATTGTCGATCGTGCGTTGCAAAAGAATCGAAAATTTCATAATGGCGCCGATCATGAGAACACATGTGCTGCTCAAACTTTGCACCAGATCAAGCTTTAATCAGCAAAATATCGCAAAATTCGTCGATGAATATATGCTACAATTGTCAAAAAAGATGTTACAGGTCTCAAACAGTGAAGATACAGCGTGGTCTGTCGTGAGTTACGTCTCAAAAACCGGAAACGAATACGATTGGGTGGATAAATTCTCATTGTCTATTCACATGACCGGGTCAAACGTCATGAATGGAACTTTCGACGGTGTTCCCGCGATCTCACAACGCGTGTGTGATAGGCAATGCGGGATTTGTCGTCTGCTGTGGCCATGCTTTCGTGGGTTACAGATGGAAACGAAACAAGGGTGGGGTACATTCAAGCGCGATTATAAGCTGAAATAAATTTGTTTCCTACCGTAGTGCTGTGTTTTGAAAACCTAAATGTTGTTGAAATAAATAAATAATGACTTTGAATAACTTTGAGGTTTCCTTTGTTCAGCAGATCGCATTTTTTGATGAAGTTGAAACCGGAAACGACGGTAACCCACGATTACGTGTTTTCTTTGCCGATCAAACTCCCAGAAGAAGAAAAATAGATGTAATTCTTGAGTGTGTATGTCGAGAATAATCCTTCAGCTGACCCATAAACATCACAATAAAATTCACAGAGCTTTATTCTCTATTATGTACAGCTGCAACACAGACTGGTGTATTTTTGTCCCAGTTTTAGGTGCTGTTTTGGGGGCATTTTGGCTAAAAATTAAATCGTTTAAAACCCACAGCAATGTTTGGAAACCCAAACTTGGTTGTTACAGTAAGTCAAATCCATCCCCTTTGACATCAAAGCATCCCCTTTGTCATCCATTGCTCAGAGATATTGTGACAGTCATTCAAAGTTGACAACCCATAGTATTTCCCAGTATCTAGGACGTGCACAAATGTTACAAACGGCATTTCATCTCGCTTGTTGACGATTTTATTTCGTTGTTTTGCTTGAACTCGTGAGGTTTTCTTTCAGCTTTTTTCTACACCGACGTATGCAGTCAATTTTTGGAAGGTATATCGGCACTATTGAATGTGTCTTTTAAATATTCAGCGCGGTTTCTTTTGTAAGATCGTTTGTACTTACAATTACCAAATGTGTGCTGCCCTCGCTTCTTCACTTTTCCAGACAACGTGTTTTAATGCCATTTTTGGTGGCCTTTAAAAGTAACGCGTGTGGTGTAAATTCGGTGTGATATCTTTCTTCTGTGTGCTAAAACTGACGAATTATTTGTTTTTTTGTCTACATTTTGAAATCTGAAGTCTGAAGACTGACCTGATCAGACCACTTTTAGAAACGCCGATGTCATAGTCATATATATTTAATGAATGTTGACATTTGTATGACATCTTCGACAATAGTGTATACGTAGATGGAACTCTGTTTGTATCATGTCTATTTTTTCAAAGCTTTTCGGTGTTTTCCTCATAAGAACGTCAGAAAGACATATTTGAACAATGTGAAGTGTCTTGCAACCATCAAATGCGACAGTTTTCTTCGCTCAGGCACACTGACGATCGAATATGTGACCCTCCACCACGAAATGAGTCGCATGTCACCTCGCGCGGTTCTGCGCACGGCTTAATATAAGTCCGGGGAGTGTATCCAGGTAACAGTGTGAGGGTCACCTTAGTCACAGGCTTATAACTCAAACAGTTTTCGCTCTTTTCTAAAACGGTTTTCACCACTGGATAGAGCATAAAAAAACTCTGTATGAAAATGTAAAAATATGAAAATCATGCAAAGGTGACATGCGACTCATTTCGTGGTGGAGGGTCACATATTTTATTTTATTTTTGTGTCTTATCTCATCTCTATATTAAGATCTCTTTACCTTAAAATAATTGACGTCTTTGTCTAACATGCTTTGGGGACAATGTTCCACTTATGTGTATATGTTTCACCGGAGTGTGAAGCAGTTGCTTTTGTTTTATTGGTATTTTGATTAGTTTCTGTATCTACGAATTTCTCTCTAATGCTTTTCTGGATAAAGATGAGAGCATCTATGGACTTCTCCAATCCCTTGAACGTTTTTCAATGGTATATATCTTTTTTATTGCATGTTTTTGATTATATATATTCTATGATACTGATGAATTGACGTTTGTATGCCATGTTCTTATTTTGATATTATCTGTTTAAGGACTCCTTGTCCTTCAGACTGGCACGGTTGGCCTAGTGGTAAGGCGTCCGCCCCGTGATCGGGAGGTCGTGGGTTCGAACCCTGGCCGGTCATACCTAAGACTTTAAAATTGGCAATCTAGTGGCTGCTCCGCCTGGCGTCTGGCATTATGGGGTTAGTGCTTCTTCTTCTTCTTCTTCTGCGTTCGTGGGCTGAAACTCCCACGTACACTCGTGTTTTTGCACGAGTGGAATGTTACGTGTATGACCGTTTTTACCCCGCCATTAAGGCAGCCATACGCCGCTTTCGGAGGAGGGGTTAGTGCTAGGACTGGTTGGTCCGGTGTCAGAATAATGTGACTGGGTGAGACATGAAGCCTGTGCTGCGACTTCTGTCTTGTGTGTGGCGCACGTTATATGTCAAAGCAGCACCGCCCTGATATGGCCCTTCGTGGTCGGCTGGGCGTTAAGCAAAAAACAAAAAAACAAAAAAACTATTTGAAACCTAAATGTGTGTGATCCTTCTGCCTTCAGATTGTAAACATTAGTGAACAGCCTTGGTTTTTCGTATCCATATTTTCTTACACTACTTTCAGAATCTTACTTGTCGTTCTTTTCTTTTGAAAATAGGGCAATTTTACGACTTGACTTTTGTTGTCATGTATGCACTTCATAAGTCCCCTTTTTTCAGTAACATAGACGGGCCACTCTGCCCTCAACTGTAGTGTATAATTGCAACTTTAGAATAATATTGTTTTCTGATTGAAACCATTTTTGAATAGCATTTTACCAGGTTAAGTCGAAGCTGCTTTTCCCATTTTTACCCAAGAGACCGACTGTACTTGTATATTGTGTTATTGTATTTGTCAGACTTGATTGTACCAAGTCCCTACACATGTTGTAATGTGCTTAGAGCCAAATATTTTTGTTTTTTGTAAGGGATAGGCGCAATATAGATACACTTTATTATTATTATTATTATTATTATTAAGCCTATGTCTTTTCAGTGTTACTCTTTGACATAGTTGATTATTAAACATGCTATCTCTTGCGTTAAATTCTGTGTATATTTTTTTTATCTTCGGTACACAATTTTAGTGTTTCTACAGCCGATGAAGTTGCCTATAGTCATTCTTCCTGGCATACTGCAGTTGAATTCTATGGTGAAGATGAATTATTATGTGTAGCATACTGCAGTCACGGTTGATGAGGTTGCTGAATCATTGTTCCTAGCATATTTTAGTGTGATCATAATTATGGTGTTACTGAATTATTAGTCTAGCATACTCCGGGCACGGTTGATGATGTTGTTTAATAATTTTTCCTAGTATATGGCAGTACGTCAAATCCTATGGTGTTGCTGAAT
>NC_090246.1:33908851-33916351 GCF_037325665.1 Littorina saxatilis
ACTCTTAAGCCACTCGTAACAATAACGTTGTCCGTTTAAAAGGTATAAGTGATAAAGTAATTGCGCATGGTTTCTTTAGTGGGGTTTTTTTTCTTTTCTTTTCGTCGCGTATTTCTTGTTCTTTTCTTCGTGTCGAAGTGCACTCTCAACAACCTGTGAGTTTTTTGTTTTCTTTTTTTTCTGTATTTATTTGTTTGCTTGTTTGTATGTGTTTGTTGGTTGTTTGTTTGTTTATTTGTTAGTTTGTTTGTTTGTTTGTTTGTTTGCTCGTTTGTATGTTTGATGGTTGTTATTGGTGTGTTTTTTTTTATTTTTTTGTGGTTTTGTTGTGTGGTGGTGGGATTTATTTGTGTTTGGGGGGGGGGGTTAAGCTTCTAACTACATGTTATGAATCTTTATGAGAAACCACTATGCGCTAGAAGCATTTAACCTGACACGTACATTTTCCGATGTTTTGTTACTTTGCAAATTTAATTGATTCAGGCAAAGCATGAATGGTGTTGCAATGTTGTAAAATTTCCAAAAACTTCTTCTTCTTCATCTTCTTTATCTTCTTCTTCTTCTTCTCCTTCTCCTTCTCCTTCTCCTTCTCCCTCTCCCTCTCCTTCTCCTTCTCCTTCTTCTTCTTCTTCTTCTTCTTCTTCTTCTTCTTCTTCTTCTTCTTCTTCTTCTCCTTCTCCTTCTTCTTCTTCTTCTTCTTCTTCTTCTTCTTCTTCCACTTTTCTCCGTCGTTTTTGAGAATGCTATTCAACATGCAACATTTATGCACGCAGTGAAAAGCGTACAAGGTTTTAGTAATAATGTTATTTACAACAAGAAAGTCATACACAGTGTCTGTTGCATGTTGTTTGTGGTGCATAGTATATAAGATATATTCATGAAGCGGCGTCTGTTAATATGTTTTTAACAATCCTTCGCGTGTAAGCAATCAGGTTAACCTGCAGAGACTTCAGGCGTTATACGAGAAAAGGACATTCTTACAAAACAGCAATTCACTGCCTGGTTGCTTGCTATGCAAAATGGACATTTTTGGTCGATATCATTTTGTAAGCGATATCTGCAACCTGCAAAAAGAATTCAGCACACACAAAATACCACTCTGCACATGCACATAATGCAGCCACGCTGCCATTGATTTTCGATATGTGTTTTAGTTAAAGGATACTCTTATTTCACATGAAAGCTTGGGCAGATCTGTGGTGATGAACCTTATCGTGTACGCGGGGTAAAGAACATTCGAAACGCCAAACTGGAGCTGTGAAAGAACTCCACAAAATGGCTCTTCTCTGGAAGCTTACAGTCTGTAGAATGTAAAATAATCCTAAGTCTGCCTCACTCCCAGATCACCTCATAAAGAGGCATATACTGCAAAAGAAAGATACCCCCAACATTAACGTTAAGAGGGGAAAATACTATCTTTGCTTTTTAATCTTGAAAGTTTCGGTGAAATTAACAAGTCATCATTTCTGTAGTTACATTCATTCAGTGTCAGTAAAGAAAACAACATGACAATCTCATTTCAGGGACGCCAAAAGTCTGTAGACATCAGCCCCCTTTAATAGAATAGGTCTACCACAAGTAAAAGGAGAAGAAAAAAACGCACAAATCTCCACCCTTAACACACCGGGATTTGAACACTCAACTTGGAAGGCCGACGTCGTATACACTAGGCCACTGCACCCGTCTGAGATCTCTCGCACACGTGTCAACTGATCGCTGTTTTGTTAAAAACATAAAGAAGAGAGAA
The DNA here is from genome assembly GCF_037325665.1 of Littorina saxatilis. Lineage (NCBI taxonomy): Eukaryota > Metazoa > Mollusca > Gastropoda > Littorinimorpha > Littorinidae > Littorina > Littorina saxatilis. The sequence continues at coordinate 33,910,599 of NC_090246.1, forward strand.
AAATACATCATTATTAGAGAGAAAAGATGGAGGAGGAGGAATTTGGGCTAAGAAAAAGCTTTGATGCCGTACTCTTACTCCTGTATGCATTGACAATGTTGGCCAGCTTACATGCAATTACCCCCCGCGGGTTAGGGGGAGTCCCATATTGATTGGGACGAGAAAGAATTTACCCGATGCTACCCAGCATGTCGTATATAAGAGGCGACTAACGGTTCTGTTTCTCCTTTTACCCTTGTTAAGTGTTTCTTGTATAGAATATAGTCAATGTTTGTAAAGATTTTAGTCAAGCAGTATGTAAGAAATGTTAAGTCCTTTGTACTGGAAACTTGCATTCTCCCAGTAAGGTCATTGTACTACGTTGCAAGCCCCTGGAGCATTTTTTTATTAGTGCTTTTGTGAACAAGAAACAATTAACAAGTGGCTCTATCCCATCTCCCCCCTTTCCCCTATCCCATCTCCCCCCTTTCCCCGTCGCGATATAACCTTGAATGGTTGAAAACGACGTTAAACACCAAATAAAGAAAGAAAGAAAGAAATTACATGCAATTCTAATGATCGAATGGGAAATGTGGTTTATACGGACTAAAAGATTCCCTAACATTTGATTCTTATTCTTCTCGTTCGCCCCTTCGATGTGTTCTACTCATCGGTGGGCAGACCGAGCTCAACAGCCTTGGCAGGCGGTGGATCTAGGAGAGGGACCCCCGATAAACGTCCATGGCCGAAAACGGAGGTGCAGGACCCATGCGGTGCCTAACTGCTGCCCCACGTACCAAACGCTTCATGCCAGACATCTGATTCATTCCATGATCCAGCCTTATAGTTTGTTCGTTCGTTTGTCCCATCGCGTGTTCGCACGTACGTACGTACGTCTCTTCATCCCTTCAGCTGTCCCACACCTCATTCGGCCTTAGTTAATTGTATGTGTGTTGCATGCCCCTTTGTTTTATTCTGTTTTTCATCGCTTATTTGTTTCTTCGGTGTTTTTTTGTTTTGTTTTTTTGTTTTTTGTTTTTTTAAACATAGAAACATCTTTGAAACTTGCAGCTATCATAATTTCATGCAAAAACGTGTATGTGACGAAACTTACCACAAAAAAGGGGGCTCCATGCGGGAAGAGTAACATTTAAAAAAAAAAAAAAAAAAACCCCAACCTTTTAATCAAAGTCGACCGTCTCAGTCGCTGTGCAGATAAATGTGTCGGGCTGGTTGCACCTCATGTATTATTCACAACGTTCTTTCAGTTGGTAAAATGACGACCCGAGTCGTGCACCACATCAAAAGTAATACTCATAATTTCATACACGATCAACTTCTTTCGGGTCATTTCATCTGAAGATTAATCGCGCTGGGCGGTCTTGTGTATGGCAATAGGTTTTTCACTCTTGTTTTTTGGGGGTGCACAGTGGGTGATATATGGTGTTTATGCCGGTGCATATTGGCCTAGATATATAGTTTTTGGTTGTGTTTATGCCGGTGCATATTGGCCTAGATATATAGTTTTTGGTTGTGTTTATGCCGGTGCATATTGGCCTAGATATATAGTTTTTGGTTGTGTTTATGCCGGTGTATATTGGTCTAGATATATAGTTTTTGGTTGTGTTTATGCCGGTGCATATTGGCCTAGATATATAGTTTTTGGTTGTGTTTACAGTAGAGCTTGCCTTTTAGGACCTCTAAAAACTGAGAAAACCAGATCTTTAAAAAAAAAACGGGTCTTAAATGGGGGTTAACTTGTAGACGTTACACGTAGAAAGTGGAGGATCTTAAATCGGGGGGGAGGGGGTGGAGAGAGAGAGAGAGAGAGAGAGAGAGAGAGAGAGAGAGAGAGAGAGAGAGAGAGAGAGAGAGAGAGAGAGAGAGGGGGGGGTATTAAAAGGTTGTTGTTGTTTTTTTTACTGTACTGTACATCATATAAGCACTATCATGGATCTTTTTGCATGTCGCAGCGGAGTTTGTGTGTATATGATAATGACAATAGCAGTTTGCGTTCGCAGTGGAAAATTAACAAGCCGAGGACCCAATAAAACTAGTGCATGAAGAGGACCTTTTGTTATTTAAAAGCGACTTTTACAACTAACAGACTGTTGGAGTTTGCCCCTAAAACTGATTTAATTCAGCTTTTGGATTGAAGCACATAGCACAACAGCGTCGACTGTGTAAAACGAACTATTTTCAGCCTGTTTACTACGGTACATACTTATGTTACCAGAAGAGCAATGAGGAATCGATCATGTCTAATTTAGACTGACGCTAAGGAGTGCGGCATGTAAGACATGTAACTTGCGTACATGACACAGGATGGACACTATCACTGCAACAGACAACAGTATACATACTTGACTTGTAAGTAACACTGATTTCACGAAATGTACTCCACTATTGTAAATATACGGTAGTATATGTGACACTTGCATGCCGCAAAATGAACTCTTTTGAAAGCTGGCAGTACTGTTGTATGAACAGGAATTACGAAATTTTAAAACAGGGCAGCTTGTGCCCAGGCTTATTTCTTAAATATTCCTGGGCCCCTAGTATTAAGGCAACGCGTGGTACTGACATGACATAAAATGCACTTCACTGATTTCAAAGGCAAGCAGCAAATGTAAGACATTTTTCTCTTCCCGCGCATGTCATAAATCTACAGCAGGAAGGAGGAAGGGTTAAAAAACAAAAAAAGATTTAGGATATAAATCTAAACTGAGTAATAAATGACAAAAGCGTCTGTCTTTTTTCTTATTTTCATATCCTTTGAGCGCAAAGGCTTACACTGTGTTTTGATGAAAGCGGTGTCAATGTCGTTTTAAATTGAAAATGTTGGCACACAACTTGAACAAGGCAAGAACAAGGCAAGCACACTGTCTTTTTGCCTTTGATTTCTGGTGTCATCTTGCGATGGTAGGCCTACGTGTTTCTTTGTAGTTACAGGTTGGTTTGTCTTCTACGTGTGTTGCTTGTTAGGGGTTGATTGTGGCGATGAATTCAACGCTGAGCTCTCGTGAGTGACTTTTACGGATATAAATGTGGCAAGTGTGTCCGTCAAAAATGAGAGCTGTGAATACTATTTTTAACTTCAACCTCTGTGGTTTTGTTGGTCCTTCAGCTTTCTGGTATGAATCGTCGTCGTCGCCGTTCTTATTGTTGTTGCCTGTTGTTGTAACCCCTCTTCCTCCCCCTCCTCTTCCTCTTCGTCTTCATCCTCTTGATCCTTTATCCTCCTCTTTCTCTCCCTGCTCCTCCTCCTCCTCCTCCTCCTCCTCTTCCTCTTCGTCTTCATCCTCTTGATACTTTATCCTCCTCTTTCTCTCCCTGCTCCTCCTCCTCCTCCTTCTCCCACTGCATTAGTTCTTCATTTTTTACGTCTTCTTTTATTATAGCGTCATGTATCATGCGAATTTGTATGCCCCATATATACGGGCTATGATTTTTCAAATGTCTATAAAACAAACAAACAAGTCGCGTAAGGCGAAAATACAACATTTAGTCAAGTAGCTGTCGAACTCACAGAATGAAACTGAACGCAATGCCATTTTTCAGCAAGACCGTATACTCGTAGCATCGTCAGTCCACCGCTCACGGCATAGGCAGTGAAATTGACAAGAAGAGCGGGGTAGTAGTTGCGCTGGGAAGGATAGCACGCTTTTCTGTACCTCTCTTCGTTTTAACTTTCTGAGCGTGTTTTTAATCCAAACATATCATATCTATATGTTTTTGGAATCAGGAACCGACAAGGAATAAGATGAAAGTGTTTTTAAATTGATTTCGAAAATTTAATTTTGATAATAATTTTTATATATTTAATTTTCACAGCTTGTTTTTAATCCGAATATAACATATTAATTTTATATGTTTTTGGAATCAGCAAATGATGGAGAATAAGATAAACGTAAATTTGGATCGTTTTATAAAAAACATATTTTTTTTACAATTTTCAGATTTTTAATGACCAAAGTCATTGATTAATTTTTAAGCCACCACGCTGAAATGCAATACCGAAGTCCGGGCTTCGTCGAACATTACCCGACCAAAATTTCAACCAATTTGGTTGAAAAATGAGGGCGTGACAGTGCCGCCTCAACTTTCACGAAAAGCCGGATATGACGTCATCAAAGACATTTATCAAAAAAATGAAAAAAACGTTCGGGGATTTCATACCCAGGAACTCTCATGTCAAATTTCATAAAGATCGGTCCAGCAGTTTAGTCTGAATCGCTCTACACACACACACACACAGACAGACAGACACACACACACACACACGCACATACACCACGACCCTCGTCTCGATTCCCCCCCTCTACGTTAAAACATTTAGTCAAAAAACTTGACTAAATGTAAAAACGAACAAAAAAACAATACAAAACAAACTAAGAACACATGCCCAAAAACAGATCTGGTATTCGCCAGTCCCAAAAGTTATATGTTTTGCCTTCTCGTAAGTGCCCTCCCCTCTGCCCGTTCTGTTTTATCCTTTTCTGTTCTCTTCTTTACGGTCATTTCCTTTCTTTTAATGTTTTCTTTTCTTTTCTTTGACTTTCTTTTAGTGTGCCTTGTTTTGTTAGCTTTTCTCTCTTCTTTGTCATCTATTTCCTCAGAACACTTCGGCAACGCGAGGTCATCGGTAGAGCACATTATGGTCTTTATTGTCAATTCTTGCCGTGTCATTATGGGAAATCACGACCGTACTCTTGCGTATGCCTGGTACGGAGTTTCTTTCTTATGTCCTCCATTCGTGTGTCGCCATGCATCATCACGCCTTCATTCACGAAAACTGTTATTGCTGGGCACTGACTTCAGTTGCATGGCCATGTGTTCTGTGGTCATTAGTTCCGTTTTGGGTGCAATAACGAGGTGTGAAATTAATTTCACGTGGCTTCTGATTCCACGTTGACATAGACTTCTTCTTCTTCTTGGCGTTCGCAGAGGTTACACGATCAGTCCAGCACTGGTGATAAATGTTGTCGTTTTCTCCAACTCCTGTCGACTGCCATATAATTTGGTCTGCAAGAGAGTTGGTGACGGCCACACTTCTTTTGGTTTAAACTGTTTTATTTAACGTTTGTGCATTGTTTACAAAAAACGCATATTGAGTAAACAACAACAAGCATAATGCTTATAGTGGTGTTCACTATTTCTAGAAAATTACATATAATATAAATGGCGGCTATTGTACAGTTTAAATGAAAAGCTTGCAAACATGAAAAGAAAATTGAATGAAAATTGTACATCAAAACAAAAATCCGTTTGGGAATACATATATAATATTTATGGTGTTTGCGAGTAAGAGATAGGGAGGGAGAGAGGGAGGGAGAGAGGGGGAGAGAGGGGGAGAGTGAGAAAGAGAGAGAGAGAGAGAGAAAGAGGGAGAGAGAGAGAGAGAGAGAGAAAGAGAGAGAGAGAGAAAGAGAGAGAGAGAGAGAGCGAGAGAGAGAGAGACGAGTAGACGTGTCGATTTTGCTTTCACTTTACATGTTTATCTGTTCGAAACGGCCGGACTGTCCAATAAATTCCTGCACTGTTAAAAAGATTTTTTTGTTAATTTTTGTTTGCAAGGAGGGGTTTCCATGAAGTAGAATATCTGTGTGTATGAGGTTGTTGGTTAGTTTGTTGATTGTGTTGTTTCTTGCAGCTAAGTGTAAACGGCATTCTAGTAAGAAGTGTGTTGCAGTTTCTGTTCCATCACCACAGTCGCATACGCTGTTTTCCGCAAGGTGTCGCTCAACTAAGTCTTTCTTTAGGTCACTAATATT
>NC_090246.1:33921351-33928851 GCF_037325665.1 Littorina saxatilis
CATCCCCGCCCAGAAGAAGAATAGTACAGGGTGACCCCCAAAAAATGCCACCCATAAAACTTAATGATGTAGATGTACTCAAGTTTTGCTATCCTTGCGGGTTTTAGTATGGTGTCCTGGAACAAGCGTGTGTATTTTCAGACACCACGTTTCATGGGCGGGGATGTAGCTCAGTCAGGGCGGGGATGTAGCTCAGTCAGGGCGGGGATGTAGCTCAGTCAGGGCGGGGATGTAGCTCAGTCAGGGCGGGGATGTAGCTCAGAAGAAGACACCACGTTTCGTCTCCAATGCGCACGATTATTCAAGACATCGGGCCATTAAATATGGCCATGCCGCGTGAAACTATGCTTTCTCAACATTCTTTTATGGGTAAAGACTGTGTGCCAAATTATTTAGCAAAACAAGACAATATACATGAGCAAATGCATTTTCTGTCTGTAGAAATGTACATCGACCTAAAACAATAACTTACTTTATTACGCTGATCAAGAGGCCTTACATTAGGCCTACACGAATGCATACTGAATTATAAGTGAAACTATGTTTTCATTGTGTGACGGTGTGTGTGTGTGTGTGTGTGTGTGTGTGTGTGTGTGTGTGTGTGTGTGTGTGTTTCTTCGTTTTCATTAGTATTCTATTGGCCAGTTTCTTGAGTGCGAGCGTACCACCATGTGCAACAATGAAAGAATAGTCTCTAAACCTCACAACCACCACACCAGCTAGAGTGAGGAAAGTTTGTCATCGATTTGCGTTATCGGCGCACGGCTATGACCGCGACATGGTTCGCGCGCAGACTGCACGTACACGGTCCCTGAATGAACTCTTGCGTCACTCTCCCTTATTCCCCCTTCCCCTCCCCCTTCCCCCTCTCCCAGCCCCTATTCCCACTCGGTCTGTCCTAGTACTAGGCTACCACCCACCACCCCCCTACCATACCCATTTTTCTCCAGCCCCAACCCCTTACCGAATGGTCCCGCGCACGTGAATAATCCGGACGGTTTTCGTTCATTCATATTCTTCATTGATTCATTCAAGCTTTGATTGGAACAAGGTGCCGTTTTCTTGTGGGTGGTTCTGTAGATCTGAACGCATTTCTGGAAAAGGTGAGGGTGTGAAGAAGTCCCGGTGTAACACGAGAAAATTACTCCCACGAGATTTTTACTCCGGAGTAAAGATTTCGTACGAAAATGTTACTCCCTTTACGAAAAAAAGTACTCCCCCATTACACAAGAAAATTACTCCCCACGACAGGTGAGTTCAGAGTAAACATTTCGTACAAAAATGTTACTCCAGGCCCCTGACGAATAAATAACGAAATAATTACTTCACCCTAACACGAACAATTTAACTTCCCATTCCAGGTGTACGAAATGTTTACTCCCTTGTCCCCTGTTAGTCTTGGTGGTGGAAGGGGAGGAGGGAGCTAGGGTAGCGCGACATTCGTTTGCGCGCCGGAGATCACATTGGCATTTAACTTCGCCCGTATCCCATTTTCGCATACGAGATTTTTTACTGGAAGTGAAAAAAATGGGGAGTACAAATTTCGTGGAGGGAGTAATTTTTTCGTGCCTTGGGGAGTTCTTTTCTCGTACGAAAGGTGAACTCGGAGAAAGATTATCGTACGAAATTTTTACTCCGGAGTAAATTTTTCGTGGAGTAAAAATTTCGTGTTACACCGGCATTTGTCTGGGACTTGTGAGGGACTGAATGAAAAGGACTTTGAAAGGGCATGTCGATTCTGTCTGACGCGTGTGGAAAAAAACCCTCACTTATGTCTTGGGAAGTTATTTTTTAGTGGGGTCCTTTCTGGTTATTAGTCCTTGTGGACAGGGATTGGTTTTCTGTGTTTGGTGGTTTGGTTTCAGATCTCCCCCCCCCCCCCCCCGATTATTGGTTCTTTTGTTGTTTTGGGCATGATGTCGGAGGAGAAGGGATTGAAGGTTTTTGCCGGGTTTTGTTGTTGATTTTTTTTGTCTGCGTTGTTATTGTAGTTGTCTTCTTGTGGGGGTTTTCATTCATTTTTGTAATCACTTAGTCACTGTGATCTTCTTCTTCTTTTCTCCGTTTGTGTATGTCCTTATGTTCTGTTCTTATTCCCCCCTCTCTCTCTCTCTCTCTCTCTCTCTCCCTCTCTCTGTGTCTCTTTCTCTCTCTCCCTCTCTCTGTGTCTCTGTCTCTCTCTCCCTCTCTCTCTGTGTCTCTTTCTCTCTCTCCCTCTCTCTGTGTCTCTTTCTCTCTCTCCCTCTCTCTGTGTCTCTCTTTCTCTCTGTCTCTCTCTCTCTCTCTCTATCTCTCTCTCTCTCTCTCTCTCTCTCTTGATGATTATAAGAAACTTAAGATTCTCCCATTAAAAGAAAGATTTAAATTAAATGAAGGCGTGCTCCTTCACAAAATACTTTCCGGCCGTGCACCACGAACTTTCGTTGCAAACTTTAAAGTCAAACCAAACCGAAAGTTTAACGTCCCAATTCCAAGGATAGATCTCTTCAAATCAAGCTTAGCCTATTCTGGTAGCGTCCTGTGGAATTCTCTCCTGGAATTTGTGAGAGTCCCAATGAGTCTCAATACTTTCAAAAAACACCTTTCACTGTATTTAATGTTAAATTACGAAAAATCACAGTGATGGAAGACATCGTTTGGTTATATTTTCATTTGTCCAAAGCATCAGTGTTCATTATATCCACACAAAAACACTCAAAGCTTTAATAACACATTTACTCATGCATGTGTATTCAGCATTGTTTTCACTACGTTACATATACGACGCTTTATATTTGTGTATAATATGTAATGTGTAAATATTCATATGTTGTTGTTTTTCTCTACCTTTTTTTCTACGTTAATATCCGTGTAAATATGTGATTAGATTAGTCCCCTCTCTGGGCGAGGGCTGGTTGAAAAAAAGCTCGTTGTATTGCTTATGCCACAACCCTCGAAAAATAAAATTTGATTTGATTTGATTTGATTTGATTTGATTTTCTCTCTCTCTCTCTCTCTCTCTCTCTCTCTCTCTCTCTCTCTCTCTCTCTCTCTCTCTCTCTCTCTCTCTCTCTCTCTCTCAATTTAAGTGTCATGATTTTACTCTTTTTTCTGTGATTAGGGGCAGTAACTCTGTTCACAAGAGATGTAATTTTCATACAGATATTTCTGTTGTGGTGGGGTTTTTTTGTCGACAGAAAAACTATAAGAAGGACATTAAGCTTATCTTACTGAAGGTGTTTTATTCGAACGAACCAATTTTGCATTTTAAAGGTACAGTTTACTTTACTCTTTAGTCTCTCCATTTACTTGCAATTTGACTTTGGACCGCCCAGTACCTTTTTTTTCTTGGAAGTGAATTTGTTTTTCTTCTTGGAAGGGAATTGGACTGTTTTTCCCCTTCCGTCGACTCCCACTCTCATGTTCCTTTATGAAGTTATGGTAACCGAGTGCCGAAACACTACGATCACCTCGGGAAGCGAAGTGCAATCAAACAGGATTGAAAATGTTAGGGCCAATTTCTTAGCCCTATAAAAACTGAAGGTTTCCATGAACATACAGACAATCGGAAACCATCAGACCCCATCACAAACAGAATTCCACAATCAACCGGTGTTGACTTAAAGGCCAACAACTCGGGTGCAGAGTCTGCTGTGAATGGAGCGGTAGCCTCCCCTGTCACATTATGGTCACTCTTTCTTTGGTCTTAATGAATAAAAATAAAAAAAACCATCCATCCATCCATTCTCTTTCTTTCTCTTTTTTTTCCCCCTTTTTTTTCTTTTCTTTAACAAAAAAAAGTATTTCCTTTGCGCCCGTTTCTAAAAGGTTTATGCTTGTATTATGCTTGTATTATGCTTGCATAACCCTGTTTCTTAATCCCCTTGCTCTTTATATTCTTTTCCCGTCGCTTTGCAGTGCAGCATGTTTTGCACACCATTATGCAGCGAGACAGTCGCAGACGCATACAATCATGCAAACGACTCTGAAAGCGATATGTTTAGCATTTTAGTGAGCACATAATTATTAACAAATTCATCGGCGTTTCTCCTCCTTGAAGGTCGTTCAAGTCCTGCGTTAAGAGCCACAGTGAAAGGGTCGACAGAAAGCAATGGAGTAATCCATGGCCAGTTTAACTCGACCGGGCGGGCCATTCTGTTAAAAGGTCCCGTCCTTCCTTCTTCTTCGTTCATGGGCTTAGACTCCCACGTTCACTCATGCTTTTAGCAGGAGTTGAATTCGAGCTTTTTTTTCAAGATGTCGAAAGTTGAACGAAATTTGATCGACGTAGTCATGAGTATTTCGTGTGTGTTTTTTTTTCTCTACAATTAAACGTTCTATAAACTAAGTTTTCTTCTTGGTTTGCCTTTTTTTTCAATTAGATTCTGTATTTTGGAACTTTAGCAGTCTACCCCTTTCGGGTTTCTGGTATACGTGATGGTTTACACAGGAAGGATGGTGGCTTTAAATCCCTTTGCAGGCGGTGTTTGTTTGTTTGTTTGTTTGTTTGCTTAACGCCCAGCCGACCACGAAGGGCCATATCAGGGCCGTGCTGCTTTGACATATAACGTGCGCGGTGGGTTTTGTGAATTGCGGAATTTGGGTGACTGGCCCTTTTCGTTTTTCACTTTCCTTTGACAGGTGACAGGATTTTGCAAGGGAAAAGAAACACTCTTGTCCCGCGTGCTAACACATTACGACAGGAACAGTGTGTCGTAACGTTTTCCCATGAATAAAAGGGACAGGGCCCCGAAAATGTGTGGATGTTGTTGTTTTTTTTAATTAAGGTGCGGTTTAGTCTGTTGAAAAGCTACATTTTTTTAGGTTTTGAAAACTCCCAAAGTTTGTATTTTATTTTTTAGTTTGTCTACAATAATTAGCAGTCATGTTACCATACAGTTTGTTTCAAACTTACGCTTAAAAGAATATCATGTAAGAATTCGTACATCATAGCAGCGAAAGCAAGCGTCGTGAAAATTTTAAAGTGCTGAAATCAGTTCAGAAGAATAAAGTGAACATAAAATCGTCAGTGTTCGCCCGTCCTGTGAGCGTAGCCTTTTTTTTTTTTTTTTTTTTTTTAATGATGTTAACCCCCTTACAAACAAACACAAAAAAATGTAACGTTTTGTTGCCCACAGAAGTTAAAAGCAAGTCTATTGCACATGCACTGAGGGCCAAAGAAGCAGAAGACGCGCGTGGTTCAAATTGAAAGCCTGTTGCAACTTACGTATTTCGCGTACAGGGGAGCATAAAATTCATTCGCATCTGTGCACACACCGACTGACTTTGATATTGAGCAAGCTCGGAAGTTCATAAAACGAAACAGCGAGCATTTTCTGCATGGCGGTTTTGAGTGGGTGGGTGGGTGTATGTATGGTTTATGCATGGGTGGTCATTTGATTATTACTTCGTCTACCATTATGAATTTACTCTTCCATGCTGGCTCCTTCTTCGTGCTCCTTTGTTTTTCTTCTATAAATAAGAAATAGAAGAAGAAAACCATTTTATAAAGTAAAACTCGGGTGCAATATCAAGCACGCACAATGCACAGTGTTAAATCTCGATAACGCCGCCTATCCCTTTTGGTTTAGAAAATCCAGAATTCAAAAGCAGTTTAAAAACTCGGGTGCAATATTAAGCACGCACACTGCAAAGTGTTAAATCTTGATAACGCCGCCTATCCCTTTCGGTTTGGAAAATCCAGAATTCAAAAGCAGTTTATGAGAGAGTTGGCTAATAACCATTTTACACCTTTGATGATGCGACTTTTATAATCGTCACTATCGTTTATAAATAACGATACGACGCCAAAAAGCCGCCGAGTGTGGTATGATGCAACATTACATACAGCATTTGTTTAAGATGTAAGACGCCATCGCTGTCTTGTCTTGGTATGTCAGCTTTTGAATACCAAACATCTATCACGAGATCAGTTAAACCGAATGAAATGTGGACGTCGCATGTTACCTCTCCTCGCATGACTAGTGTTTACCCCCTGGATTTTATGCATATTTGTGGTTGACGTGTCAAGTTACTGTTGAGAAGGGTTATACGCTTTAAACAGGCTATATCGCGGCACCCACGGCGCCTGCTCGCGAACCCAACTAGTAGCACAGTGCCCTCCGACAGATTGCGACAGTTGCACATCTGCTGCGCTAGGAGAAATAGTGTTTTAACAAATCTGCTGTGCAAAGCTGAACCGTCTGAGAGTGTTGGTATCATTGTGTGTGCTAGTATTGACTGTGATTATATTTATAATTGTGTAGGTGTGCCAGGTGATTCTGGTGGATGCTCGTGTGACTGTGTACGCTGTGCTAAACTTATCGCTGACAATTTTCTCTCCTGTCATCCGTGGAGTATTTCTGATTCGTGAGAGACGCCGAAGAAATCTTTGTGGTAAGAAATATATGCTTTATTTTGATACTTGATACTTATCGGACACTATAGGATTGAATCGCTTTCACAAAAAAGAATTCACGTGTGCACGTCCATAATACTGGGTAATGGCTAGGGGACATGAGCACTTTGAAAAAAAGTGTAAATAATCAAACTTAAGACATACACAAGACCTGTTTTCAATCAGAGTTCCAAAGACAAAAAAATGGAAGGTTCTCGAGCATCTACGTCATCACAACACATTGACAAGTGGGTGGGTTCGATTGTGTGTTGTCAGTTAGTGTGCTTTGCGTACATTACAGAAGGAAACGAAACCCAAGTGAGATCGGAAAATCGTCTGCGTTTATTGCCGATCATTGATATTTTTGACAGATCTATTGCTTAACTAATTAAGTAAGTTATAATCCAACATACAAAATAATGTTGTTGCTGTAAAGTGTGCGTGTTAGTTCTTTAGACAATTCATTCTCCATGAAGCGTTTATGGAAACGAAAGTAACTTACGACAAGGCTTTTTTCAATTCCACCTACATCTGAAATAACGGAGTGTTATATTATTTTCTGTGTTTTTATTGAAAAAATGTGTCCTAACCTAAAATCATGTGCCCCAACAAATGATCTTTGGTGTTTCTAACAAAAACACCCGTGCATAGAAGGGAAGCTTTCATATGCCACTTTCCAGCGCCATTTTGAGGTCATGATTCGATAAACAACAAAAAACGTTTTTAAATCACAAAACAACTTTGTTTGCAAACACGTTTTATTTCATCAGACAAAGGTATCATACATCACATGAAACCATCAACTGAGTCCAAGGTTTTGTGAGAGCAAGCTTATAGACCAGCAAAGTTAGTCACTCACTGATTTTGTAACTGTTACCCAGTAGTCTAGTATTATGGACGTGCACGTGTGCATACACGTCCGCGCGCACCCCGGCCCCCCCTGCCCCGCACACACACACACACACACACACACACACACACACACACACACACACACACACACACTTCTTGCATCAGCAGGCTCTCAACCCATGTTAGATATTAAAGTATGGACATATATGAGTGGTGGTGTCCGTGATTGTTGACACGGGAAGGAATTTACCTGTAGGTAAATGTTTGTTACG